>NC_133622.1:70345500-70645500 GCF_048593235.1 Sminthopsis crassicaudata
ATATTTACACTGATCAACAGCTATTTATTTCATGTTCTTGTTATATTATCAATCTATAACCTTTCCCAGATTTCTGATTTCATTCACAGGAAGACAGGCAATCTTATTATGATTCAATTTCTTCTGGGGGAATGTTAACATACTGATCATTGGATATATATTTCATATTTCTAACACTAGTGGTTAAATTTATGTTTGTAAAATCATCAAAAAATTCTTAGCACTCTCTCCTGCTGCTCTGCCCTAGTCACTATACATAGGGTATGGCATCAAATTGAGATCTTTTCATTTTGTTCTATCTCATGGAATGCTATGGCCAAAGAATTCTGCCACCTGGTAGGCAAATTCCCAGTCATGAACCTACTATTTGTTCTTAGTTTTTTTTTTTTTTAAGTCAATTAACATATATAAAGAACCTACTATTATGTCAGGCAACATGTGAGTTGCTAAAGGTATAAACAGCCCCTGACCTCAAGGAGCTCATATTTTAATGGGGAAACATTAAATAATAATAAAAACTTTTGTTCAAACAAGAAATATTGGAGTATAATATTTCAAGTTAGGTTGACAATAACTTTGAGGGAAAGCATATCATTGAGAGGGATTAAAAATGATTCTTTTCAAAGATAAATTTCTAGCTATAATTAAAAAAAAACATGAATCAAAGATGTGGAAGGTGAGAATTACTTGGAGTAAGCCAGTGAAAGTGATGGGAGATGGAGAACCATGTCGAACCAACATCAAAGTTATGCATCAGAGAAGAGTGATCCAAACTTAGATCCAAGGAATCATGTGATTCATCCCTTCACCTCATATCCTACATCTTGTAGCACACACATTCTTCAGTGTCTATTTCAGTAATTTATGTACTGATAGTATTGACCATTCAGTTCCACAAACATTTTTCAAAATACTTATTATATATAAAGAACAGGAGATATGAAACAAAATAAAAATAATAAAAATTTAAAAATCACTTTTGACTTCAAAAGGCTTATATTGTACTAGTGTGATGCTACATGAGTACATGAAAACACAAAATAAATACTTAAAAAACAGATATTTTCTGAGAGAAAACATCAACAATTGGGGGGAAGGGAAGAAAGATTCTGGGGGGAAAAATCTTCATGCAGGAAGCAACACTTGAATTGCTTCTTAAAGGAAGACAGAGACTTTAGTGGAAGAACATTTTAGATAGCACATTCTAGATATGCTCAAAAATCAGTGTGTACAAAGAACAGATACAGCACACAGAACATTTTTTTCTGAAAATCAACAAGAAAGTCATTTAATCCAAAGCACAAGATCTTCAAGGGGCGACGATGTTGGCAGTGCTGGCTTTGCCTCCCTTGGAAGAAGCATACCATCCATGCTACTGAAGTTTAGCATTGGCATGGCACAAAGATGTGTGAATGTGGAGAAAGGCAGATTAATATAGAAGACACCATATAAGGGAAGAAATGGGGTCTCTCTCCATAGTTTTCCTCAGTTGCTTTCTGGCTGATTTCTCTAAATGATATGATCCACTTTGGTAGAATTAAAACTTGAAGAAAGCTGCAGATTACCTTTGAAGTAGAACCATGGAACATAAATGCAGCTGGAAATAACATGCTTCACTTCTTCTCTCACTGTGAATATTGCGAATAACCAGGTGCAATGTCAGGAATTCATATATTTTTTTTTTCCATTTCTGCCACCACATCCTTCATGTTGTGATCCTCTGAGAATAAACCGCCACCACTTAGCCTTATTCACTAAATGGGTATTGCCTTCAAGTCAAACTGAGACCTGTTAAAGACTATAGCTTAAAAAGGTCAAGGTTTCCCATTATTTTCATTGTCATCTCTCCTCTTGCAGATCTATATTCTTGCTATTAGACCCAGATGGCTCTGGAGTGAAAAGTGAGGCTGGTAACCTTGCCCAATCCTCTCTCCCTCAAATCCAATTACTTGTATGTCATGGAATCACCTCCCTGATGTCATGGTTCTCTTCCAGAACAAAGACCAAACGATAACAGTTCTTCCACATCTCCAAATGATTTTATGGCAACTCCATAGAAAGAATGGGCATTTCTTCCTCAGACATCCAAAGGTGGCACAGAGGAGATACATGGTAGCTTTTTTCCAAACTTATTACCTACATAGCACTACTTTCTACTTGGGTGATGTTAGGCAAATCATTTGACCCCTGGATCTTGGAAAATGAGGGGAGTTGGAGGAAGAGGGTCTCTACGCTCCTGCTATTCTAAATAGATGATCCTGTGATCCTGGTGTGCATTTGAAATTTGAACGTTTATCATACTATGATACTATGTCACATTATAAATATATAGATGATACTATGTCACATATAAATATAAATATGTGGCAACACATTCACATGCAAATGGATATTGGGATGCTTGGTGATAACTCTTAAGTAATTCTCTTTTACTCAAGATTGGGAGCCTCTCACCATAGAAGGACAAGTATTTAAGGCACTGGTGTGCTCACCTCCCCAGTTCTTATCATGGGTGCCCTTTACTTGTCCTTATTTGTCCTTCTACCTGCAAGCTCAGACACTTTGGACTTGGACACATGGCTATAAGGAACTCCTAATTCAGAAGATGCTTACTCTGAATCCAATTTTACCTGTCTGACCGTTGGATTGTCTCCCAGGATGACTTTGCTCTAGGTACTGAATTGTTACACAGTCTGAATTCTTATTTGCTGATATCTGTTTCTTCTGAGCTTGGACCATCTTTTTTTTTTCCCTAAACTCTAGGACCTTGCCGTAAATTTCTGTGATCACTACTGACCAATCTAGTTAGGCTCTTGCTTAACTTTCTGGATTCTTCACTAGCTACTTGCTCATTCCAGTCTGTGTGTATCTACGGGACCCCTAGATTCAGTCTATAAAATTGAAACAGCTGCTTGATTTTCTTCAATCTCACTGCTTCCTTTCTCCTCCAAGGCTCCCCCCTCCCCAGACGCTAGACCAGCTGCTACCCATTGGCTAACATGACACATTCCTGGCCTATCAATGTGGCCTCCTCTCAGGCACTCTCATATCCCCAGAGGGAAAAGCAGAATATCTTGGAACCACATGTGCTAATACGAACAAGAAGGAAGTCAAGTTTGACGCATTTTTTGGTAATACTAAAATGATAAAATGACAAATGCTTAAAAACATATAGTGTTTACTATATGGACTAAGGTTCAGAGAATATTTTTATCATCCAAACGGATAACACCTCATTATAACAAGTTTTAATTCTGTTGCACAACAACAATAATAACTTATTAACATAACTTATGGTATCTATTAATAATCCATTAGCACAACTTATGTCATTCAAAGGCCCCAATATTTCTGTGTATCGTTCTCCCCCCCTTACTCTGTTCCACCATCTTCCCCAACCTATACTGACATTCAGAATAATAAAGCTATTATAAATATGCTGATGAAAGTGGAGAATAAATGGATCTTTCCCCCAGCTATAATGGCATGTGTGAGCAAAGAGAAGGCTCTTACTGGAGTGTGTAAGCTAAGGACAAACAACAAGACAAAAGTCCTAGATCAAAACAATATTAAGTCTAGTTTTTATAGGCAAGATGATAACATTTTAATTTTCTTTTTAAAAATATTATGAATGGTTCCTACCTTCTCAAGTCCTCCTTTATGTGAAGGGAGATCAACTCCTTAGGAATATGAAAAGACAGTGTGGTCTCATACATCTGCTCTCGAATCCTCATCCATTTGTTATCAGATGTGGGGAATCTATATAACTTATACACTGGATTTTTTAATACTGTAAAGGAGGAAAACAAAAGGATAAAGATGCTTACTTCAACCACTTTTTCCAGCCCTGTCAAATGATTTAACATCAGAATAGCACATGCTTTTGCCAGTGAAAATTATCGTGGTGTATTAAAATCTGCTTTGCCACCTTACCCCAAAGACTATGGAACCTTTCCAAGTGACTTGAGTTGAAATCTCCCACTGCTATCTATCTTCCCCATTAAAATATAAGTTCTTTGAGATATGAAGCAGTATTGCTTTACTTTTTTTCATTTTTAAATTTTTTTTAAAAATTTTAATAAAGCTTTTTATTTTCAAAATATTGACCCTTGCATTTCAGATTTTCTCCTCCTTCCTCCCACTCCTTGGCAATCTAACATATGTTAAATATGTTAAAATATATGTTACATATGTTTATGCAGTAACAAAATATACACTGCATAAAAATTAGATCAAAAATAGAAAGTAGATGAATAAGGAAACAAAATGTGAGCTAACAACAACAAAAAGAGTGAGAATGTTATGATGTGATCTACACTCAGTTCCCACAGTCCTCTCTCTGGGTGTAGATGGCTCTCTTCATCATAAGATCTTTGGAACTGGCCTCAATCATATTATTTTTGGAGAGTCATGTCTATCAGAATTGATCATCCTATAATCTTGTTGTTGCTGTGTACAATGATTTTCTGGTTCTGCTCATTTCACTTAGCATTAGTTCATGTAAGTCTCGCCAGGCCTCTCTAAAATCATCCTCCAAAGCATTTCTTATAGAACAATAATGTTCCATAACATTCATATACCATAACTCATTCTGCCATTCTCCAACTGACAGGCATCCACTTAATTCCCAGTTTCTTGCCACTAAAAAAGGGCTGCCACAAACATTTTTGCACATGTGGGTCCCTTTTCCTCCTTTAAGATCGCTTTGGGATTTAGGCCCAATAGAAAAAGGCAGTATTGCTTTTGAATTAAAATATAAATTCCTTGAGATAAGGGGTAGTATTGCTTTCCAATTGGAATCACCAATTAGAATAATGCTTAGAATACAGTAAAAGTTTTCAATAAATTGTTTTTCATTCATTTATTTTGTTCCTTTGAATTAAAATCTACTTTTTTGTTGCCCTTTACTTTTTAATTGTATATAACATATCTGAATGTCAATAACCAAGTTTTCATATCATTTAGCTTCCATGTCTCAATGGTAACTGATGCTCAGTCATCATTTCAACAGAGAGATATGTCTTTGGCCTTTGCCATGCTCCACCTGGATGTCCAATTATGTTACAAATTGCATGCAGATTCGCTTTGGGAACCATGCATACCCCCCTACTTCCTCAACCACTTTATTAAGCTAAATCTATACAATTATGCTTCTGGATCCATTTACTCACAGTTATTTTTTCAAATCACTAATTCAAATAGAAAATACCTGTGGCACATGCTATACCTTTCAACTAACAATGGAAGCCATGGTGATACCACCTGATCCCCAAAAACTTGTCAAAAATACAGTGTTTTAAGAAACCACTTAAATTTTTATCTTTTCATTCTAAATCTATCCTGCAAAAGCAATGCATTTTAAATTTCATGATTTTAAATATTTTCAAGTTTCTATTAATGAGATATTAATCAGTTACTACTTATATCATTTCAAGAATTTCTTGGGAGAAAGACATAATGCCATCAGACAGACTTGTCTTTCATCTTAATATAAAATGCCTTCAGACTCACAATTTGGAATCCCCTCAACTTTTTACTTAACCTCCAGGCATGATTTTATTGGGTTGGGGAATTGTTGCCATTGAACTAAAGAAGAGATTGTCAAAAAATTGTTCCCATACATCCAAGAAATATTATTAAGCATCAGTACTATATTGAAATCAATGTCTTAAGATCTGAGAGTACAATAAAACAGGAAAGTTCCTACATAAAGAGCTTATATTCTACAGAGGGAGTACATCAAGTAAACATATATGAATGCACGAAAATTTGAGGACCAAAGAAATACAAAGAAAGATTAAGATTGTGTTAAAGGCTATGGATTCTAAAGTGAGAAGGTAAGAGGGAGAACTTCCCAAATATGTGAAAAAGTATATAAAGTCATGAAGGGTAAAGAGGATATTTAGGTTAAAAAAAAAAGTAAATCAGACTGCCTAGAATATAGGGTGAATTAGTAAGAATGGAAAGCCAAATTATTGAGCATTCTAAATGCTAAGATAAGGAGTTAGTGTGGTCTTTATTTTTTTTTTTTTGGAGGGGAGGACTTGGGAGCCACTGAAGTTTCTTGAATATGACAATAAGATTTATTTTCAGAAAATTTTTTAACATTAAATTAATTTTAATTAACAAGCATTATTTTCTTTCTTCTAAATCCCTCTAAATAAAAAGAAAAACAAAAGTCTAATAGCAAGTATGAATAGTCAAACAAAACATCCATCCCCCCATTAGTCATAGGCATATTTAGTATGTCACAAGATAGGTAACATTTTTCATCATGGATCTTTTGGACTTATGGTAATTACTTTTTATAAGAGTTCTTAAGTCATTTTAAATTGTTCATATATAAAATATTGCTATTAACCATATTGTTGTCCTGCTTATGTTTACTTAACTCTGCATTAATTCATATATATCTAGTTTCATGAACCATCATTGTCATTTCTTACAGTCCAACAGTATTCCATTACACTTATATAATGTAATTTTTTCTGGCACTTCCCAGTTAGTTTCCAGTTCTTTGCCATCACAAAAAGAGCTGCTATTAATATTTTTTTGTGTATATAGGATCTTTTCTCCTTCTTCGATCTCTTTGGGTTTAGGCCAAATCGTGGATAATTGGGTTACAAGTTATGCCCAGACTAGTTAGAAACTGCTTTCTAGAATGGCTGACTATTCATAGCTCAACATATTGCATTTTTATAGCCTGTCCCTCATGCATAGAATGCCCTCTTTCCTTATCTCTACCTATTACTTTCCTGGCTTACTTCCCAGCTAAAAATGCCCCTTCTACAAGAAACTTTAAGTGTAATAACTTCCCTTCTGTTGATTATTTTCTCTTTATCTGGCCTATAATTTATATATATATATATATATATATATGTATATATACACGTATATATATACGTATATATATATACATATATATATATATATATACATATATAAACATAGAAACTATAGTTTTTTCATGTTGTCTTACATTGTGAGTTTCTTAAGGAATTCACTGTATTTTACTTTCTTTCACTGGCTATCTTTTGCACTTTTCTTTGTATCCCTATTGCTTAGCCCAGTTCTTGGCTAATAATGGATATTTTAATAAATACAATTAATTGACTGATTATATTACTCTATGTGGATCCTCCAGCTCTCCAATATTTGTTATTTTCCTTCTTTGTCAACTTTGATAATCTGAATGGATGTGAGGTAAAATCTCCAGAATATTATTTTGGTGACTATGATAAGAAAAACATTTGAAGATATAGTTGTAAAAGTTCCTCAGTAAGTAGAATATATAATATAAAATTTATCTCAACTTCTAAAAGCACCTATACTATTGCAGAACACACACATCAATCCAATAAGACTAAATAACACAACTATAGCCAATAATTGCTCAAATACTAGTGGTTCAGAGATGTCTTTAAAGCAATAGTCTCATCTTCAGTTATGAGAAAGAGAAGATCCTCTGGGACACATCTGTAACTCAAAATAATTCTGGAAATTGGGAATAAATGAGTTAATTTATCAAGGTATTCAAGTGTTGATTCAACTTATAAAGGAAAAAAATAAGGTATACCATGAATGAATGTCTATTTTGAAATCACATCTATTTTACTTATGTAACAATTTTCTTCTCATTTTCATAGGAATTATTTGGGCTTATTTTCCTTAGTATTCAATCAGGACTTCACTCCATTTATGTATTGTCTCTGTTCATTTTATAATGCTAGTATTAAAAAAAAGAATATTGTAGTAATAATTAGTTTTAATTCAGTTTCATGCCCCAATGAATACTCTTCCTCTAGAAATTATTCTGTATATGCTTTATATTTATTTACTTATATAAATATATAAGCCCAGCCAAATGCAAGTTCCTTAAGGACCAAATGCAAGGTCAGCTGGTTTTTATAGGTTTAGTTAACACAATATTCTGCACATAGTAGGTGTTTAGGAAATGCTCAGTGAATGGCCTTGAATGGAATTTCAAGAGATTGGAAAAGTACTAATGAAAATTTCAAATATTTAGCAATCCTATTATCTCTATTATGCAGTCCACATGCTGCCTTATAGTTTACCAAAACCCCAATTCTATTTCAAATCCATGAGATGAAAAACCTCTGGGCCATCTTGTTTCTTTTGTAAAATATTATTTAATTATTTCACAGTATTTTTTTTTCATGTCTGGATACTATCATGAAGTATGCAGTCTGATTTTCTTCCCCATCATTCCAATAAAAACCCTTTGACTTCTTTGACTTTTTCATTCCCTGGCAATGTAGTATGTTCTAAATATAATCCTTTGTTGAATTAGCTTAAGCAGAAAATCATGGGCAGTTTGATTAATGATTCCCAAAAGTCTCATTTGACCACCCAGAGTACATCATCTACATACACTGTGGGAACTCTACTGTTTAGAAAGTAAACATTTGGCAGAAAAAAAAGTCAAATAATTAGACAATTTAATCATTCCCTTCTCCCACCCAAAAGGACATATGTATTTTTTAAATACTCTATTCCCTTTTTATGGTGAAATGTCTTATGCTTGAGAAATTTCCTGAATCATAGAGATTATTCTCCTTGGTTTATGAAATTCAAAAATATGTCTCACAATAGAGATCCAATCATCAGTCAACAAGAGCACCTACTGGGTACAAAACACATAGTAAGTATGAAGAAAAGGGGAAACAATAGAAAGAAGACAATAAGGAGGAAAAAATAAGTCAATCCAATCCTCTTATGCATTTGTGTACTGATGGTAAAAGAATCCTAACATTCCCAATTTAGAAGAGAGTTCAATAACTTTAGTTCAATTAATAAAAACATCCCTTTTATAGCAGTTCAAATAAATTGTCAAGGAGGTTTTATATGAAACCATATGATAAAGTGGCATGAATCATTGAAGCAGCCTATTCTACCTTTGGATAATTACAAGTTTTATAAAGTTTTTTTTTTCATATATAAGGCATAATTCTGCTTCTCTGAAAATTCCCTCCACCACTTCTAATTTTTCTATGAAGCAAAACAGAGCAAGGTTGATCTTTCTTCCCATGATAGCAAGTACTTGAACCTCTGCAGGAGGTTCTCTTCAACCTGTCCTTCTCTGATATGAACTCAAGATCATTTCAGATTAGAGTTATTTTCCTCTACAAGTGCTCCAAATTTTCAATGCCTTTAATAAAATGTGGCAACCAAAATTGGACGTAATGTCACAAAGGTCCTATGAATCAAAAAGGACTCAACTTAAATGATTATCTGGAAGCAATTGTCTTAATTCAGTCTTAAGATTGACTGCCATATTATGTTGTTGACTTACATTTTAGCCACTAACATCCAAATAAGTTATTCAAATAAACTTTAGAAATAAGCCAGTCCCATTCACAATTGATCTTGTGAACCCAAGTGTAGGACATTATATTTATGCCGATTAAACTTAATCTTATTCAATTAAAGTTCATCAATTTAATATTTTTACCCAGAGGTTTCAAATATGCAGCCCACAACACTCTCAGGTATAGTCCAAATCATATTAAATTGTAATTGAGAAATATTTAATAACATAAAAGCACAATAAAGCATAAATTAAATGTTATACTTTAAAACTAAGTCAATATGTGGCCCACAGAGATCTTTCACATATAATTTATTGGTCTCATATTTATTTAAATATCTTGAGTTAACAATATATTTTTATTTAATGTAGTTCAGTATTCAAATAGCCATCCCTACTACCCTTGTGCCAGTTGACATAGAACTAAAGAATATGTGAAGGATCTGTGTGATTTTCCCAACATAGGTTGCAATCTGTTTATTACCAAGATGATCCTAAGTAATTGTGCAAGGCATAATAGATTACAATTTCTAGAAGACTAACTAAAATAATGAGGATAGTGTAAAATCATAATAGCCACCTAAAGAAATGGATCTCATGTGTTAAAACTTCTCACAGCAGGCCACAAGGTAAAAGCTATTGCTGACATATCAAAATGCTTCTCATTAGCAACTGCAAGAGATCATTTTACACTTGTGTATTTGCATTTTAAATTTAGGTAGAGACTGTCTTTTGCCTCTTTGTATCTACAGTGACTGGAACTTTAAAAAGTTTTAATAATCTTAATAAACTGGAAGTTTAATAAATGTTTACTGACCGACCAACTGACTGAGAGGAAAAGTCCAAGAAGGAATTATTAACAAGCATCCCAAGCAGTTGATTTCTGTGGGTGTTAAGATCCTTTTCATATAGAATTAGTTTTGTTGACTATAGAATTTCCTCAACTCAGCTATGCTATATAATCCTGACCTGAACTTTGAAAATAAATACTATAGACTTAACTTCTTTTACTAAAATTATTTGTAAAAATCAATTTCTAACTCCCTTCCCATGAGAAATCAGTTGTGAAAGTTTAAACTGCCTCCAATGGCCAGAAGAGTGACAATGGAGAAGAAAAGTGTTTGAGAGACTCTCCTACTGATAGGACATCTAAGATGAATTTAAGTCTAAAAGGTAATAATAGATTTTCTGTGCACTTATAATCCAGATCTGAAGAACAGGACTAAATTCCTTTCCTCTACCGTCACTTTGATCCTCTGACATTGTTATATGATCTCTAAAGCTATTACTCTGAGACCAAATGGACAACTGCTGTTGTAAGATGACCACAGAATTGAGGCAATAGCGAATATCCTTTATTCCCAAAGTCCAAAAGACTTTGTGGCTGTGCAAGAAACTCTAAGGAAGAAAAACCACATTTTTTTCATTCCTTTCTGCCTTCTATGCTTTTTCCTTCTTCCTGTCTAGAAAAATATCTTCCTTAGAGCTACCAATGGTTTTGATTGAATTTGATATTATCTGGAAGGCACCATAAAAAAGAGGAAAATTAATGTTATCCATTATATGTAAATGGGAGTAGCCAGAAACAAATGGAATAAACATAAATGACCAACAATATGGGAATGGTTATATGTATCATGTCACATTTGTGGAATGGAATATTACTGAGTCTGAGCACAAGAAATATGAGGATAACTTGCAAAGACAATACCAGAAATGATGCAAAAAATAGGAAAAAAGATGTTGGACCAAAAGGAATAGACACAGTGTAATCATCTGAGGAAAACTTATTGGAAAGGAATAGATAAAAACATCCTAATGGAGATATAAAGGGGGTGACTGAACAACTCTCTAGAAACAGCAAAGTACTTAAATTGTGATCTAATCCAAGTTCCTCAAAGGCAAGCGATATGTGTGTTTTTTTCCTTCTTATCTCTAGTGTCTAAGCACAGTACCTGGAACATAGTATATATTTAATAAATACCTGATGAATATATTGACAGATTTTGAATAGCAGGGCCAGGAATCAAATGTAGGTCCTGCAGTTAGTAATTCAGTGGTTTAGAAAACAATCAATAGTCAGAGAAATGAGTTAGAAAGAAGCATTATAATTCTTAAAAAAAAATAAAATAAAATAATGGCTCACTGGAAAGGGACAGCAAGAAGACTAAGAGGAAAGATTAAATAATATATCAGTAACATTTATTTTAAAAATAAAAAGTAAAATAGAAGAAACACTGGATAGCCACGATTCTCTTTAGCATGACTACTTTGGGACTTAAACTGGAATCCTTTTTTACATAAACATAAAAACAAAAACAAGGGAGAAAGAAGAACCACCCTCAGTCTTCTCTATCATGAAAACTAGGGAGGATTAGAATAATTAGTCATTTATTCAATAAACTTGTATTTAGCACACAATGCTAGGCAATGTGCTAAGCACTGGATAATAAGAGCTAAGCCTAAATTTTGGCTTAGTCCGGAACAAAGAGTTTTGGTTGTTTGTTATTATTATTTGTCTTTTAAAAAATAATGCAACAGTCACCTGTCGATCATAACATGGAACTAAAATTATATTAAATAATATTTTAAAACATAATATTGGAATAAAAAGGTTTTAATCACTGACTTTAAAACCAAGAAACATTTGCAGTACTTGGATCTCAATTAAAGACATGACATTACCCACTTCAATCCTTTGACAATACAAAAAACCAGGTGTTTTACACAGGACTGGCTGAGCTAAGAACTGGGCAGATATGGCTACAACAGATGCCCAGCCTCAGGAGGTGATCCAAGTTCCCACTACACAGGATATTCTTTCTTCTGTCCCATCCCTCTCTAAAGTTTAACTTATCTACCTTTCTTCCATGGCCATTGGCTTCAATCATAATTTTAAGAACACATTAAAAATCTTAAGGAATCAGAGTACGAAATGAAAGCAACGTATATTTGATAGTGATATGCTCAAGGAGACACTGCATGGAAAGAATGGGAAAATCATTTTCTCCATTGGCAGAGTATATCTGTTCAAGTCCTAGTCATGTATGTGTCTTTGGGGCCACTTGCTACCTGTATTTTCTTCTTTTCCCTTATTTGTTGACTAAATGACCTCTAAGTCTTTTTGGATTCGTGCAGTGGAAAGAATACTAGCTCTGATACAATCTATGCGAACCTTTTGAGGCCATGGGATCCTGACATGGTATCTATAACATCCCTATACATACATAACAGGTCTGGGATAGGTGGAGTCTGTTTCAATTCTAGAGCTCTGATTATGACTTTTGTAATGGGTGAATGTAGAGGGCCAGTAGCAGTACCTTTGTTTCAAGTATACTTTTCCAGAGTTCCGGCCCTCTACAGATGACTGTGACCAAATTGCTCAGGAAAACAACAGGGTTTCAGGACTCTCACCTTAGCTCTATGCTGGCACAAACAAAAATATAGACACAGAAGGTGAGGTTTAAAAGAAATAACCTGTTTCAAAACTGGTGACTCTGACTAGTCTATGCATATGTTTAAAGCAAACTCTTAGGATTCAATAATTGATCAATAAATATTTATTAAGTGCCTTCCATGTGTCAGACATGGTGCTAAATGCTAGAGATACAAAAAGAGGCAAATGGTAATCTGGATCTTCAAAGACCTTATAATCTGATGGATTTTAAAACTTAAAGAAAGTTAGTGTGGCAATTAAAAGACCTATCTCATGGTATATTTGAATATCATGCAACTCAAAAGGCTTTAGAGACAGATCTTATTTCAAGTGGAAATGTTCTCAGATGTGCCCAGGAAAAGGTGAGAGAAGGGAAAGTTTTTGACACATGCAGTGTATTTTATTTGGAAACAAATTCAAAAGTTTTTGAGAAGGAAGTGGTAAGACATTGCTTCTTTCTCAGTGTAAGGGTGAGGTTGATTGAGTAAAATAATAAAATCAGCTCACTTTGATTTGAAGCTCTGAGAGACTATAGAGCTGGGAACAAGGACAGACTTTTGAGCAAGTATGAAACATTCTTGGATGAACTTGAAGCACCTGACTCATAGTATGTGTGAAAGTTAGAATAAGAGCTTCAGAGTAATGGCTATATCAGGGGAAAAGATGACCTTCCCCTTTCCATTCCATTCCAGAATATGAAAAAGCTGTGAGAGGAACTACCGCAACAAAAATTATAGAATGTGTGCTCTTTGAGGATGGGGAATGTATTTTCCCTTTCTTATATCCCTAGAATTAGGCACTTTTGCTTAACAAATGCACTGACCAAAGATCATAGTTTCAGAGAAACTTGGCCAACTCAGGTCAACCATAAATCACCATCAGCAACAGCTGGATTCATTCAGACAATTCCACAATGTTCAGAGAGCGCCAAGATGTCTAGGGTCCAAAAATATGAAGAGCAACAGCTGAGAAAACTGAGAAAGCAACTGCAGGAGAAGAAAGGAAAAATACCTCCTCCCCCTTCTTCCCTTCCCTGTCCTGAAGAAAGTAAAGCATATTAATTCATAAAGCAAGGTAGAATGAGAGCTGTTAGGACATTATCAATAAGGCTGAAGAAGGAAGGTCACAAACAAGAAATCAAGTCTATATCTTATCTTTCATTTGTTCACTATTACTTGCTCTCCATCGTAAGACATTTTTAAATAATTTCAATAACGGTAAACAATAACAACAAAACACAACCACAAAAAAAAATCTTTTAGAAAATCTAGTTTAAATATGCAAAAGGAAGGCAATCTAAAGCAAAGTGGGGAAAGTAGGTCCTGTTGCTATCATGAAGTCAGGTGTAATCTACCCTATAGCAAAGATAATAATCTATATCAAAGAGTGATAACTTTTCTTCTCTTGACTGTAGTTTCCTCATCTGTAAATAAAGATCTTTTCCAACTTTTAATCCTATGATCCAATATTAAGTAAAATTTATTGGGGCAGCTAGGTGGCATAGTGGATACAGTACCAGCCCTGAAGTCAGGAGGACCTGAGTTCAAATATGGCCTCAGACATTTAGCACTTCCTAGCTGTGTGACTCTGGGCAAGATGCTTAAATCCAATTGCTTCAGCAAAAATAAAAATAAAAATAAATAAATGAATAAATAAAATTTATCACAAATATAAGAATTGGAAAAGATGCTATTCTCAAAGTCCAGAAGACTTGGGTTCGAATTCTGCCTCTGATAGCTAACTAAAAAATTCCTTACATAAGCCTAGGCAAGTCATGTATATAGACAACTTGCTAATAATCAAAGCTGTAGAGAAAGAGCTGATCTGCCCATGGCAAGAGAGTTTCCTCCCCTAGGGGCTACCCATATCAATGAGACCATAGTCTCAGCCCTGACCCAAACCTGTCAAATAACTTTAACATTCTTTAAAGCAAAGAGGAAAAACAATGGGGCATGTGCTGTTAGGTAGCTAGAATGCCTCAGGATTCCAAAATAATAAGATGAAAACCTCTTACAATAAGCCTGAATGCTTGCTTGCAGAATTTTATGTATCATGCTGCATTCAAAAGGGATTTTCAGTGCTCTATTTATCTCAGTTGTTCCCTAATTTGAAACACTTATAAGAGGCACTGTGGATCAGTGGACATGGAGTCAGGAACTCTTCAGCCTATGATACATGCTGCCTGTATGACCAAAACAAATCCTTTCATTAATCCTTTGGGGCTCCAGCCAAGACTCAATGGAACCTACAACTTGTTGAGTAGTATCAGTGAGGCAATTCTCACACTAAGAGCTCCCTATATTGAAGAAGTCACAGATCCAGACTGAAAATATAAAGTTTATAGGTTGTCATGAGACAAAGATGTCAACTTGATTAAGCTAAGTGAATTTCATATTATAATACTTTAAACATTCCTTTAAGTTGTATTTATCAACCCTTCAATATAGAATTGATTCCTGTATAGTTGTCCATTCTGTAAAAAAAAAAAAATACCAGAAACCTCTTATAAAGCATTTTTGATGGCCTTTACTGAAGCAGTCTCTTCTGACTTTGATCTCTAATCATTTTTATCTCCATTATTCTCTTTAATATTAAGCTTTTTGAGAACATTCCATAGCTCCCTTTTTGGGGAATGTCCCTTAAGGGCAGGATCTTTCTTTGACTTATTCATTTTCAGCTATGCCATACACCTCCCAAGAGTAGACTTAATATATTTTGAAGTAAATCAAACATTTTTAGGCATTGCAACATAACAATCAGTTCCTGGAAGGTAACAGCAATTCCTCCACTTTGTGAATAGAAATGAGGGGTTGCTGGCTCTTTGTGAGCAAAGATCAGATAATTTCAGAGTTGAAAGGGACTTAAGGTGTCATTTAGTTCAATTTGGATCCGATGAGGGTTTCATTTTATGATATCCTCAACAACTCACTCATACAACTTTCACAAATCTAGTGATGGAGAAACCAGTAACAGTTCATTTCACTTCTAGGCTTCTCTGAGTAACTACTAATTCTACCTACCCTCACTAGATATCATTTTGTTTCTTGCCTTTTATCCAATGGCCAAAAAACACCAAAATCCCAATAACCCACAAATGATAATATACAAGAAATATATACTCACTGTAACATTGATTAATTTCTCTATACGCATATCTAAAAGCAAATTGATGAAGATAGAAGAAAATAACAAAAGCTTAATTGTTGATAAAATTTAAAGTAATTTTAAAGCTCTTAGAACTCATCTGATCAGATCCTCATTTTACAAAGCAGGAAGCTAGAGCCTAGGACGTTGACATGGCTTGTCTAAGGTCCTAAGGTTAGTTACTTGTGCAAATGGGACTAGAATACAAGTCTCCTTACTTTTAGACCATTGCTATGCTTTATTCTACCACCCTGCTATTGGTTATATTTTATTTAAAGATAAGGGAGTAAGGTAAGTAGGGTTAATGAATATCTGTCATTGTAAATTGCAGTCACTGACATCCCAAAATGGTGACCTATCAATGAAAGATTACACAGTACACTCTCTTGGTCTAGGTCCATCACGTTTTTATTTTAAGGTTAATTATTCTGCTTTCTCTTTGGTAGGTTACTATTACAGTAAGACAGAAAAGCTTTGTCCTATTGTGTTAGGATGGGAGCTTAGTGCTTTAATTATAACCTTTGATGAAAAAGCCCTGTCATGCTGGTGTCACATTTATATTGTATTTTAACATGACAGTCAGAAACCAAAGATTCACAAGGGTCAAATGTAATTAAAAGTATTTCTAAATTAATTCCTTAATTTACGTGCTACATGATAATAACTCTTTTTGAACATTCAGGTCAGAGTTTTTAATTCATTATAAACATCTACCTTTATCATAAATATTAAAAGCAAAATAACATTAAGAAAACTCTTAGACACTGGTATTCCATTTAACTAAAATGCTCAAGTCACTAGAACATTCTCATCAATTATATAATAATAACTGATATTCATAAGGATGGTAAAATACCTTAAAGCAACTCCTGAACCATTAGAGAAGAATAAATTCAGGTCAAAACATCTATTGGGGTTGTATATTCTAGTCTATAGTGTTGAAGAGCCATAATCCCTAAGCATTTCATTCATTCAGAATATTGGATGAGCAATAATACGGCCTTTCCCAGGCATGACAGATAAAAAGTATTTTCCGTATATCCTTTCTTCTAGTCTCAGTGAATGTTTTTCACTGGCAAATATGGATTCAAAATTGTTTCTATGTTGCCTACAGTCTTTACTAAACAAATAGAAAGGTAAACAGCTCTTATTCTCTCAACATACTCTCTAAGACTATAATGTGCTTTTTTCTGATAAAACAAAAGCTGACGTAAATAATCACCTTTTACAAAGCGAACTTGGTTTTTTTTTCTCCCTGCAATTTTTACTATTCTGACCCCTTCTTCCTGTCCTCCCCTTCTCATTTCCTGCTCCTGAAGCTGACTGGGAACAGGCTATGGAAAGAGTAGGGGCTGCAGTAGGAAATTAAGATTTTTGTGTTAGAAGAGTTAAGTGAGTTTCCTGGAGTATAAATGAAATCTCTGGAGATATAAATAGAATCCTGATGAACCACTGTGAGATATGGCATTCTTTCCCACTCAAGGAGTACTTCATAATTCTCTTGAGGCTGGTGAGTTTCACATAATATATTAATACCCAGACTGGGGAAGAATGTCAATAGCTCCCTATGCCTGCTGACTTAAAAGAAATCGCATAGAGAGCATGATAAATTATCTAGGCTATGCGTGGAACCAAATCATATGCAGTTGATATACAAACAGTGTATGTTTATATCTAAGACAGATACATTTTAAAATATATATAATGCCGAGATTTTGGATCCATGTCCCATACTTGTACACTTTATCATATGAGATTTTCTCTATCTTTAGTGGTAAATGATCAGTCATGAGGATGGATAAGGTTGCATAAGGATACCATGAAATTCTACAGCCTGTAGTTCAATAGTCTTTTTGCTCTATTCTTCAATACTTCAAGGATCATTGCTTTTATGGGGTGGACATTCCCTCTGCTATAGCAAATCACAGTCTTACCCTGACAGTAGAAAATTTCTGTAGACAAAAAAGAAACCTTCATACCCTATGAGCACAACCAACCACTCACTTAACCAGGCTGATTCTCGGACAACAGACATACAGTTTAGTCACTGAACTGGCACTTAAAGCTTTTATGGCAGTGGGACTGCTATAGTCTGTGATCCATTGAGAACTCAGGAGTTAACCTCTTGTTCCCTTGAGGTTTAAAAACAAGGGGACGTGTTTTACTGTAGTTTTTGCATTACATTATACATTATACTAAGTATTGTAACAATGGTACTTCATGTAGGGATAATTTGTGACAATATTATATTAATATTATGAGGTATGCAGCGCATACTCTATTATTTCTCATTTGAAAGATGAAAAAGTCAGAATGACTTCCTCAAAGTATGTATGGCTAGGAAGTGATCCAATAAGATGAGAACAGAGGCTTTCTTACTTTTAAACCTCATCACATCAACAACTGTGAGAAGTAGCTGCCCCACTGGGAGCCTGTCAACTGGAAATTGTCTGTTGGGCAACACAGCTTTGCTCCCTTCCTTCCTTCCCCCCTCTTTTTCTTTTTCTTTTTTCCTTTTTCCTCTCACCCTCCCCTTCCTCTTATGCTTCCCCTCTCCCTCTTCTCCCTCCCTCTCCCTATATCTTAAACTCAAATCATTCTGGCTCTCATTGATTTGACAGAAATCCCAGGCCAAGCCCTAATTGGCCTTTATTTAGACCCTGATATACTCAGAGTGAATAGCAATTGTGTCTGTCTGGGCAGAAATCCGAGAATCTTCCCCTCCCAGGTAGGATTTTTTTTTTTTTAATTAGGTAAAAGAGGTCATTCTTGCCTCATTTCTTACATAGGCTTAATTACTGAATAAGCATGGCCTCAATCAAAAGAAGACCTATTAAAAACTTTAATTTAAAAAGGCAAGCTCTCCCATTGCATCCAGGCTAATCTCCAATCTTCTGGTTCCATATCTTGCCATTGATAGGTAATCCAGATCAATCAGGCTCTGCTCTTTAAACTATAGAGATTATAGTAATTTATAATCTATAGAGTTTATAGTAGCTACTTCATAGAGTTTTTTTTTAAGGTCAATTAAGGTAATATATGCAAGTATTTTGCAAACTTTAAAATCCATGTAAAGTACTAGCTGTTGTTATTATAGTAGGTATTTAGGGGTACTAAGAAACAGGGTATATAGAGCCCAGGGCTGGGAATCAGGAACTCATGTTCCTGTATTCAAATCTGGCCTCAGACATTTAATAGCTGGGTGATTCTGGGCAAGTCAATTAATCCTGCTTTGCCTCAGTTTCTTTATCTGTCAAATGAGCTGGAGAAGAAAAGGCAAATCAACTCTAGTATCTTTGCCCAGAAAAGCCCAAATGAGTCGTAAAGAGTTAGACATAACTGAAAATGACTGAACAACAAAGCTCACTGAAGTAATGAATGAATGAATCTCTAAAGGCAGTAAGAAATCACATTTTATGGGATATGTCAGTGGTTATCTCATGAGCAAAAAATACTGTCATGAATGAATGGAAAACATTAAATTATGTCCCTGTATAACCTATATCAGATTATTTATCATCTTCAGGAAAAGGGGAGAATAGAGAGGGATAGAATTTGGAACTCAAAATTTTAATTAAAAGAACTCTAAATGTTAAAAAAGTTTTAACATAATTGGGGGGAAATGTAATATTACATTTTTTTAAACTATATGCCCAATCATTGTGCTAAAGGTTATAGTTACAAATGGGGGTGGGTGGGAGGAAATCAAGTCTTTTCTTGCTTTCAAGGAGATCACACTCTAATTGAGAAGACAATATATATCACCAGATTCAGCTGCTGGGCAGATGGGAAATCTTAGTGGTTCAGTGGTCAAGAGGATGGGAGACCTGGGTGTTCCTCAGTTATGTGAATCAATGTTCATTTAGAAAACAATTCAAAAGGTCTTCAAATTTGAGACACTAGGCAAACAGTAAGGTTTAGAGGATCTTAGGAAGTAAATGGCAGGGCACCTGATTTTTCTCCAAAAGAATAAATTTGGCAACTCCCATATTAATTCAAGTCCTCTGAGGAGTCACTGTATACAAAGTTCAAAAGCAACAAGAGAGGGTGGGTCCTGGCTACAACTTGGATGTTCCAGATGCATTGAGAATAGATGGATGATATAGGGGAGGGTAAAGGGAGAGGAGGTCAGATGAGGAAGGCTGCAAAAGGCTTAACCATTTAATGGGTTGGTGAGATTAAAAGATTGGAAAACTCCAGATCAACTCAACAAAATCCTTCAAGAAATCATCAGTTGGTGACATTTTATGCCTTTGGAGGGAGTGCCTATATGAATTAGACTTAATTCCTTAAGGACATTAAATGACATTAAAACATGAATTGTTAAATATCTGTTCAATATCGCAGTGTTTTAAAATTGGGGGAGGAAATTATTCTTCATTTGTAATTTTCAAATATTACTTACTGTTCTGAAAATATTTCTTTTACTTCCAAAAGTACTATCATGAAATTAAGGTAGTTTTCAATGTTTTGAAACCATAAATCTAAATGGCTCATTTCAGAATTTCCCACATATTCTCGGAACCTATTTAGAATTCAATTAAATTCATGGGGTATTTAGTGAGCACCTACTATGTAACAAGGAACATACTCCATTGTGAAAAACTGACATGAACACAAATAAGTAAATGCAGATTATATTGAAGATCCCTATAAAGTAATATCCAGATGAGAGGTGGAGGAGTAAAAAGGAGTTCCAATCCGGATCTCCAAAACTGTGACACATACCTGCATTTAAGAAAGGTAAGCTGTCCTTGTCATTGACGCCTTCTGGGGCAATGGACTCACACGCCAATGCACACTGGAAAAGAAAAGGGAATTGGAGCTTTGAAAACAAGCAGACAAATACCAAGAGACTAGAAGACAGTTTATGTTGCCTGGGGAAGCTTTGGCTCAAACCCTCCTGACAACTTTTCTTTCCAGCCCTACCCATTTTGTTCAGCTCATTTGGTTTTAATTATTGATTTACATTTCTTCCATGAAACAGAATTGCATTATTTAATCACAGGCTACATCCTCTTCCTAGCCAAAGAATGTTTACAAAAGATAGCAAAATGTGAATTATTGTCCCAAACATGCTAGAGATGCACACTCCTAACTGCGTTAAGGCAAGCTAGAAAATCATTTGTGACAAGTTGAATGGTTTCAGAGGGGTTTCTTTCAGCTGGGCTGCTTTCAGACCAACAGCAGACAGTTCCCTTTGATTTACAGCAAATGCAACTTTAAACAGAGAATAAAGTAGGTGGCAATACGTGATTATCAAGGGCAAAAGAACCTAAGCCAGTAACATGTCACTGACAAAACGAGCTACAGAGATGTTTGTTGAGAAGGACACTATTAAAATATGAGATCATCTCTGCAATGATATGTAACTGTCATTAGTGATGAATGGGCCATGCATGACTGCCTTATCTCACCTGGGTGTATGCAGAGAATAGAAGGGAGTGGGACATGGAACAGCAGAATGAGGGGCATTTCCTTTATTTCTTGTAAATGAATTATAAGTTTGAGCCTTTCTTTGATTCCTAGACATGGGAAGTTTGCTACATCCAGATGAAGGAAAACCTCATTGGCCCCAGGAAAGTGAGAAGAGACCTTTGTCATTTCCATAGGCAGGCAGCCACCAGTATTTGTTTGATCATATGAGTTATCCTCCGCCTCCAGTCAGAAAATAAGATCACTTAGCAAACAAATATACCAAATATAAAGAGAAAAATTCAAACTTATTTGAGAAAAAAACTTCCCATGTGGAAAATTACTTCAGTAGAAAATCTCAAGCGAAATCATTCTTCAAATTCCCTGCAGTTTCAATTTCTAAGTGGGCAATTTTCTGTTTCAATCAATCAACCACCATTTATTAAGCATCTACTACCATGTGCCAGGCACTGTTCTAAACACTAGGGATACAAAGAAAGACAAAAGAGTCTCTGCCCTTAAGGAATTCATAGTTTGTATGGGAGATAAAATGCAAATAACTACATACAAACAAGCAATATAGAGAATTAGTAGTAATCTCAGGAGGAAATACCATGGAAGGAGAATTTAAGAATATCTCAAAAGACCAAGCAGCATCAATTGAATCAGTGAATTTTTTTTAGGGCTTAGTGGCAAAGTAGATAAAGCACTTGATTTGAAAGCACAAAGACATATCCTCCTAGGTTCAAATTTAGTTTCAGACACAGGATCCTAAGCAAATCATTCAACCATCTTTGACTCAGTTTCCTCATCTGTAAAATGAGGGGGAAGGAAATGGGAAACCACTCCAGTATTTTTGTCAAGAAATCCCCAAATGGGATCATTTAAGAGTTGAAAATGACTGAAACTTAAAAAAAAATACACAAGTCAAAGAAAATGGAAGCTAGTTGAAAAATTTTATTTCATTGCAAAATAATAATAGGTTCTTGCATCTATTGACATGTCAAGTCCTTCTGTGTTTTAAGTGGTACTGGGAAAGGTTTCTTGCAGAAGGCTGTTTTTTAGCTGAGATTTAAAGGAAGACAAGGAAGTTAGGAGGTCAAATAAAAGAGACTATTCCAAGCATGAAGGACTGTAAGCGAAACTTCCTAGATGCAGGAGATGAGGAAGGCCAGTGGTAAAGGAATCATAGAGCATGAGGCTGGGGACAATGGAGGTATAAGAAGAATGGAAAGCTGGGAAGAAGCCAAGTTATATAGGATTTTAAACTACACTCAGAGGATTTAAATTTGATCCTAAAGGTAAAAAGGAGCCACTGGAGTTTACTGAATAGTCAACTGGGACCTTGCTCAATGGAGCAGAATTTAAAGGGAACCCAATTTGGAAGGTGCTGACAGCATTTTAAAACCTTAAGCAATCTAGAAATGACAATTTTTACCACCTAGTAAGGAAAAATGTTAGGAATAAAAGAAAACAGAATAAAATGAGCCTTACCCTCCTCACCTCATTCTGCTTGTCTTAGGTTTGGGATAGATAATTGGCTCTGGGCACATGCACACAACACATCACAAATTAGGAATTACAAAGAAAAAGCCATGTAAAATGTGTCATCTGTAAATAATCAAGGGACAGCTTTTATGCTCCCAGCCAACATGTTATTACTGTGGGCTTTGATTTGTCCTGCTCTGGGCACAGGAAAAAAGGCAAAAAATGAATGATGATGGAAAGAAAGCTTGCATACGCAGACTGGTGTGTAAAAGTACTTAAATGAAAATTTCCTGATTGATTTATTAATGTCAAGAAAATATGAAGAAGGCATGTGGAGAACTGAGCAAACCCTCTGAAATGAAGTTTTGGAAGACTTGAACAAGAGTTTCACAATATGTATCATATGAGTAGATAGGAATAGATTTTATGATTTGCTTTCCTGAAGAGAAAATTCATTTTAATGAGATAACATATCTAAGTATTAGTACATCCTTACGTCAACCTTCAACATCAGCTTGTCATTTTCTTGCTGTCTTCAACATAGCACTTTCTATTCTCTGTGTCTGAAATGATACCATTTTCTGCCAAGAGAAGATCTTTCTTTTGGGTCAGAAAAATCTTTCCTTCCCAACATGTTATAATCCTCAGTAAAGTTATAATAGTCAAATAACCCATTCTTGAAGGACAGCTTTTCATTTTTTAGCACATTAGTAAAAAAAAAAAAAAAAAAAAGACAAGGCTGGCAATTCTCTCTCCAAAAAAATTGAAAGTTAAATATTTAGGATGTTAATGTGACACTGATCTATAGAGTGTAATATTCATTCCTTAAATATTGCATTATGCACCAATGTTCCCATGACTCATGTACACAAGCTAACTACAGATTTTGATCCTCTCGAGAGTACCTCTAATTATTATGTTTTCATTAGAGACAATATTCTCTCTTCTAAACTAGGCTTTTCTCTTTAATCACAAGTCATTTCCCCTACAAAGAATTTCAGAAGTGAACCCACCTAACTATTCACTCCATAAGTGGAGTACTCTTCAGAATCAATCACACTTTTGCATGTGGTAGTTAATAGACACTTCTTGATTGAATAAATACATCTCAAGTATTCTAGCTTTTAAAATTGTTTTCTGTGTACATTTTCTGTCTTTGCAGCAAATGTTGTTCATTAGTTGATTACTACTACTACTCTGCTATCATTTACACAGTTGTATATAAGTTTTCTGGCATATGTTGTAAACCTTGCTACTATAACCAAAGAAAATTTGCAGAGGGATTCATCTCTATGATTATTCCATATCAAGCTTCCAATGGTTATAGTTTACCTTCTTAAAATTAAGCCCTAAGGCTCCATCCCCTAATACTTCAAAACTTGGATCTTCCTTTGTTGGAAAATATATACTAATCTGACATAATACACAATGTAAAAAGCATTGACTTTCAAGTCATAAAACCCAAGTCTACATCCCACCTGCAAAGCTTAGAACCCAAATAACTCTTGCAAGCCCCCTTACCAGGCTAGGGGCTCATTTTCCTTATCTATAAAGCATGGGGGTTGAACTAGGTGACCCCTGATGTTTCTTTGGGTTTTAGATTCATGGTTGTGTAATTACTAGAGTCAGCACTGTGTTCAGAATCATAACCAGTATTTTTTTTAATTTTTTTTTTTTGTATCAGGGACAAGTAGTATAAAGTTTGTCCTCATACATCATTGTAGATAATGGTGGTAGATGGAAAATTAGTTCCCTAGGGATGGATGATGTTCAGGGCAGAAGAAGCAGTCTACACTGTAGCTGTCTTTTTCTACTAATTACTTTAGCCATTGAGGTTCAGAAATAAATTGTTTCCATGTTACTAAAAAATTTAAAGGGCTTCCATATAATAAGGTGCAGTAAATATGAATTAAGTACCTACTATGTGTCAGACACTGGGTTAAGCATTAGGGACACAAATAAGATAAAAAATGGCAGTCAATGACATCCTCCTCCTAAACTTTTGAGCTTATCTGACTATATAACCTCACAAGGCAGCTAAGTAGAGTGGCAGAGGGCTGGTCTTGGAATAAGGAAGATCTGAATTCAAATCTTGCCTGAGGCACTCCAAATCTTGCCTGAGGCACTCCCTTAGCTAGCTGACATCCCATCTTGACAAATCACAATCTCTTAGCCTCAATTTCTTCACCTGTAAAGTGGAGATTAAAAAAAATAATAAAACAATACCTCACAGAACTGTTGTGAGAATCAAATGATATATATAAACACATACATACATATCTACACATATTATATATATAATATAGATCTATATAGATAGATAGCCTTATCTATCTATCTATCTATACATACAGATAGATAGATAGATAAATCTATCTATCTATCTATATTGCTCAAGAGGGAAACAGAGAAATTGTGATCCGGGCAGTTTCCTCAAAATAGCAGATGGATGACCCAAGTAGATGATGAAGAGTAAATTGATGTGAAGTCAGCAAGATATACTGTAATGGGATTAACAGGATATAATTTGGGTCAGGTTTATAGCAAGGGCTAGAAAGTTCTTCTAGGAGGATCAAGATGTAACAAGAAGTCTCCAAGTAGAGATATTTAAGAAGAAATTTAATATAATAGTAGTTTCTTTAAGCTGAAATAAACATGATTTTTCTATTCTTCTTTAAGCCAATATCCTAGCTAGACTGACATTCTAATGATGACTGAGTTTTATAGTTTTTTGTTTTGTTTTGTTTTGTTTTTAATTTAAATAGCATTTTCCCCCTTTCAAAATACTTCCATGTATATCATGTGATTCTACCTTTGCAGCTTCCATAGAGGACAGAAGGCTAGTTGGGAAGGAAAAAAGACATAGTTTCAAGTCTTTCCACTGGTACAAACTAATTATGAGTTCATGTGTAAATAACAATCTCTAAATACTCCAGACAACAACTAAAACTATTAAGTTACAGGTGAAGTTACCAGTTCTTGTTGGTGGAAATATTATTTAAGGGATTTCTCAAAATGGATGGATATTTGAGTCTAGCCCATAGCAGGAGTTTAATTCCTGTTTATTCTTTGATTTGTTGATTGATTTACAGAAGAGGAGGGAGGATTTAATGAAGTCCCTTTCATCTATCTGATGTATTATAATTGCAGGAAGTAAGGGGCAGGTAACAGTGGAGGATAGTCCCCTTTTAGTTACATTTAAAGGTTTATATTAAGCGCAGGTTACAGAAATAAAGGGGTGTAAGATTTTCTGCCATTTAGCTATGCTTGGCCACTTAGCATATAAAAGCGGCCATATTTTTTTCCTCACAACAAGACAGTCAATCAAAAATACTGTTACCATTTCTAAACCCAAAGTTTTTCTCTTGTTCTTCATTACTACTTGAAGATAAACCTGGGTTATTATCAAAGCCTATGGCGGTAGAACTCAAGCTGTGAAAGGTTCTCCCTTGGGAGACTACATTACAATTTAACAGGGAAGACAATGGATAAAAGGAAGCAGGAAAAGGAAGTAGTGGGAAGGTTGCCAGAGGATACCAGGCTCAGACACATGATGGATATGATGATAGAGACTAGTAGAATCTAGCTCAAGAACCAATCTAGCTCTTATAGAAAAAGTCTAGCTCAAGTAGAGTCTAGCTCAAGAACCAGTCTAGCTCTTATAGAAAAAGTTCAATTGCCAGAAAATAGGCTATAGCATGTTGTCTATGTCAACTCAAAATGAGTTGACTCACTCTAAAAGGATCCAAGCATCAATGAAAGGAGCATAAAATTCCTGAAATCCTGACAGGTACAACTTCTGTGATAGTAATGGAAAGGTATCATAATGATTGGGGGGGGGGGGGAAATAGGGAATTGAAAGAAGATGTGATTTTTTTATTTTTCCTGAGGCAATTGGGGTTAAGTGACTTGCCTAAGATCACAGGGGTAGAAAGTGTTAATTGTTTGAGGCCATATTTGAACTCAGGTCCTCCTGACTTCAGGGCTGGTGCTTTATCCACTGCACAAATTAGCTGCCCCTGAAAATGTGATTTTTCTGAAGTCATGCAAATGGCCTCTTAAATATAATTAATCTTAAAAAATAATAATAATAACCTCAGACTCATCTCTGTAGGAAATCCAAGAAAAATAAAGAAGCCAAGCAGGAAGTGGAATATAATTATTAGTGTAATGAGCCAATGAGCCTTTAAATACAGGGTTCTTAACTCCCTTTTTGTATTATGGACCTTTGGAGATGACTTCCTTGTGGTGAATAATATTATTTTTTCTCCTCAGAATAACGTTTTTAAATATATCAAATACAGAGAATTATAAAGAAAGCCAATTGTGTTGAAATACAGTTGTCAAAATTTTTTAAAAATTCATAACTATGTATTTATGGACCACAGATTAAGAACTCTTGCTTTGAAGAAAGACATTTTTGTTGCTATTCTCATTACAAATAAGAACATAGCTTTAAGAACATAAGAACAAAGACTTTTCCCAGACCACTGTCTCCATTGCCTCTACTGTATCCTCTTCAAAAATGGCAGAGATGATAAAGGGATGAAAGGTAGCTAAGGGGTATGTAAGAACTTGCCTCCTTCCTAGGCACTCAAGTGGAAAACCTACTCTCCATTTTGACACAGCTCTTCCATTGATCTGCCAAAGGGCAAGTGAATCATTCCCTGATCCAGAGTGAGAGAGAGTGAACCCTCTCATAATACAGATCATAATTCTTGCTTGACTTATTTTTGTCTGTGTTTTTCTATATGTCTTTGCCCCAAATTGTTGATTTAATTACATAGATAGCCTTCTGCCTTCAAAAAATTTACAAACTATTTCAAATATTGTTCAATTTGGCTTTCAATATTTTCCTTATTCTCTCTTAATTCTTACTTCCCTTAAAAAATGTTTATATGAAAATAGTTTGCTCCAATGGTGCAATTGGGGATTTTAATTTTACTTGCTTTAAGGGAAAATAAGTAGCATCAAATATCCTCTATGGACTCTTTAATATAATCCATTCATTTTAAGGTGGGCACTTTAATTCTCTATTTTTTTTCTCTTATTACTTAATGTCATATCTTATGTATATGTTCACATAATTGTAGTTAAAAATTTGACCCATTACTATATTAAAAAAACTTTCAGAGATATTTCCTTGGTTAAGTAGCTCCATTATAAGAATACTTAGTAAGGAAAATGTGTGCTCCAGATGGAAATTTTTGGTTTTATAAGATTTTCTTTTAATGGCTTAAAAGAGGCCATGTCTAACTCCTTGCCACTTCGAACTTGTTTCTTTATATCAGAACTGTATCTATGAATATTTTCACCTAATATAAACATAGTATAATAATTTTTATATTTTATAGGGTCAAAAGTGACTTGATTAATATAACAGTTACAAAGTTTCTGAAAGTTTGAGTTTGGATCCAATTCTTCTGATCCCTAATCTGGTGTCTTTTCACTCTAACACACTGTCTGATAATAGAGATATGGAAAATTAGGATTCTGGAGATAAAATGACCTGTTCAGGATTACATAGCTAATGCTCATGTATTTGACATGTAAATGATTGTCCCATGAAAGAAAGATAAAACTTGTTTCTCCTTTACCCCAATGGTTAGAATTTGGGAATAATAGAAGTTGAAGAGAAGCAGATTTATGCTTAAAATTAGGGGAAAGTGTCTAAGTAATCAGAGCTACACAAATGTGAAAAGAACTGTATCTAAATGACTAACTGAAGAGATTTTAGATCACTCCCACCAAAGGTATACAAAAGCTGGAGTATGGTATAAAGGGGATTCTTATTCAGGTTTGAGTGGGATTTGATGGTCTCTAGACCATCTGAAACTGAGATTTGAAGATTTTTTTTTCCTGTATCGTGCTAACATATCATAAAAAGAGTATAATGGAGAAATAGGACATAGGCTTTCAAACATAGGGAAAAGGGGAGAAATTAGTCTAGCAGCATAGTAGAGAGGGAATTGAAAGGAAAAGGTGTTAGAAATAGCTGAAAAAGGAGCCAGATTGATTCTTGACTCTGAATGAATTGTATGGGAAGGTCACCTCATGAAAACTAACTTGCAGAGAGGTGAGTTCAAGAGCATGAGTTGTCAGTCAACATACATTCATTAAGTGCTTAGGATGTGGTATGTATTTTGCCAAGCACAGGGATTATAAAGAAAGGAAAAAAAAAAAAAAAAACTCTGTCCCTGCCATAGAGGACTTCACTTTGTAATGGGGAGACAGCATGTATATAATTATGTACATATAAAAGAAAGTGAACAGGAAAGTGAATGGTGGAGGGAAGACACAAGATTGGAGGCTTGAGAGGGAAAGAATGGGAAGAGATTTCCTGAAATGAAGTGAGAGTTGAGCTTTCTGGGATGAAACAAAGGAAGCCAAGAGATACAGGTGAGGAGGGAGAATATTTTAGTTCAGGGACTAGCCACATGATTGGTTGAGAAGTAGAGCAAGTAGGCCTGTGTCATTGGGGGCTTAGAAAAGGATGGAGTATGAGAAGACTGACAGGGTGGCAAGACCCCAGAGTTATTATAGATCTTTGAAGGATAACTAGGCAATATGTGCATCACTCCCCCCAAAAAATTGGAGTGCCCCATCCCCTTGTGCCAGGGGAGCTGGACAAAGCCCTACCTGTCCTTTGCTGATTACTATTCTGTCTTACAAAATGAAAGTTGTTAAGTTTTAGAAGGGGCTAGTTGAGTGTGACAGAAAGAGAGTCAAAACTGAGGCAACATTTCTAACCAGAGGAGTAGGTGAGCAATTGGAAATGCCTGACAAGGGAGGATTGAGTATTTTCAATTTTTTTCTTATTTACATTAATTAAGTACTGAACTTAAGTTCACTAGCAGTGCTATTTTTAGCACTACTAATTTGCACTACTACTATTAGTTTTTAAGTTATTATTCTTAATATTAAGTTAATATTAATTAATTCTCCTTGAGATGATGCTTAGGAGAAAATGTTAATAATTTTGAAAACTGCCATAGAGATTGACATTTCTATGTAATCACTACTGATATTTATATAGTGACTTAAATTTTGCTAAGCAATTTACATAATTTAACACCTTTGGGCCTCATGATTGATGTAGTAGTGCAGTTATTATTAGACTCCTGTGACAAATGAAGAGAAAGACTGGGAAGACAAATGGAATCTGAACCCAGGTCTTTTGAGTCCTGGAATCCCACACTATCCATTTTGAACACTGCCTCTTATTATATGCTATACCACAGGTATCTTACCTAGTGATGACACCTTTTTTCAAAACTGCCTCTAAATATGACAAATATGGAAAATGATTAAAATGATTAACCTATGTCAGATTTCTTGCTGTCTTGGGGATGGAGGAAGTAAGAGAGGGAGGGAGAAAAACTTTGAAATACAAACTTATAAAAATGAATTTTGAAAACTATCTTTACAGGTAATTGGAAAAGTAAACTACTGTTGAGAAAATATATAGCATCTTAAATGTCATGTGCATTTAGTACAGTAATATACATTTTTCTCTATACAAACTTGGATATTTATATGGCTCATAAGAGAAGTTATAATCTTGGTCTTTTTTTTTTTAATAGTAAAAGATAAAAGGTTTGAAACATGAAACACCTCAGCCAAGTGGTAGCCTGTGCTTAGGCTCTCCTCTCAGCATGTTGAGGGTCAAGTCTTTGTCTGTCAAGCTTTTTTTTTGCCTGTGGCTTGATAGCAGCATAAGTGAATAATAACTCAGATACTTCTTGTTTCTAGTATTGTGCAGTTGGATCTTTGAGGATGTAAGTCAAAGAAAGGAATGGTCATTTCACATTCATGCTCTCATTCTGCAAAAACAGCACAATGGAGCATTCACTGTCTCTCAAAGGGGGAAGGGGAACCAGGTAAAGGGAGTTGTAGCTTATTCTGGGCAGTGGGCCATTTGGGCCAGGTGGTCAAGAAGGGTCTTGAGAGGACATTAGAATTTAGAGGGAACTTGTTCTGCCATTGGCCTTCTGCTCCATTTTCAGCCCCACTCATCTCTCTCCTTACCAACTCAGACACAGGTCAGTTCTGCACACTGCTGCTTCTACCCACCTGTACCCATAAAAGTTTATAGAATTTAGAGCTAGAAGGGAGGTTCAAGATCATCCAGTCCATTGCTTTTATCTTGCAAATAAAGTAAGACCCAGAAAGTTGAATTAACTGGCACAATCTTACACATGTAATGACTCAAAGGGCTAGTAATAATATCAGGTCTTCTGATGCCAAATCCCACTTAAAAGCTACCCACAATTGTGAATATTTCAATAGATAAGATATGGAAAGAAGCTTGTTAAAAAGAACTGCATTTTAAGAAGTAAATAAGCAAGAGAGAGACAAAGACAGAAAGAGAGAGGGAGGGAAAAAGAGAGGGGGAGTGATATGAGGAAGAGAGTGAAATAGAGAGAGAGAGAGAGAGAGAGAGAGAGAGAGAGAGAGAGAGAGAGAGAGAGAGAGAGAGAGAGAAGGGAGGGAAGAAGAGGGAGAGGGAGAAGCAGAGGGAAGGAGAGATACAGAGATAGAGACAGAGACAGAGATCAAGACAAAGAGGCAGAGAGACAGAGAAAAAGAAAGGGAGAGAAGAGGAGGAAAGACAGAGAGAGGGCTTAGGTAGGTAGGTAGTTGTAATAGCAAATGAAAAGATGGTTTGAACAGAGCTGAAAATATCAGAAAGGTGGGGAAAAAAACAACTCTTAGACTTTAAGATGTCAAGGGAAGGGACTTCCAGGGGTGGAACCAAGATAGTGGAGACAATATAAGTTTCTCTCTGCCTTTTTCTACAACCCTCACACTAATTATGAAATTCAGCTTCTGATTTAGCTCTGGAACACAGAACACCCAAATATTGGGAGTGCAACAAATTATCAGCAAAAGATAATTTTGAAGACAATTCACCCTAAGAGGTACATTTTAATTAGAAATGGGAGGGAGGCAGCCAGCGCAACCACCTGAGTACAAACACCAGCACAGACATTGAAGAATCCCCAGGGTGGTACTGATTCCACAGGAGGTGAAGACTCCATGGGGTAGAGAATCTACAGGGAGCAATCTACAGGAATCTACAGCAGTGTTGGCCACTCTGTCCTGGTTGCAAGCCAGTAGATCAGCAGAGAAGTTATAAAACATCCAACTCAAATACAAAAAAGCAATAATGAACCCCCAAAAGCCAGAATCTCACAGGACCTCAACACAACCACCCAGCACCTAGAGTGAACAAGCACTGACACAGTCAATGAACTGCAGTCACTTGGAAAATCTTCCCTGCCGCCCTAATGGCAGGCCTTAACTTGAAAAAAAAAAAAAAAAGAGAGTAAAAAAGTAAAGAGGACTCTGATTATAGGCAGTTTTTATGGTGAAAGAAAACAACATAATTCAAAGCCTGAGGAGATAAAGACTGATTGTCTCCAGATGAAGCCCCAAAAGGCAATATAACCTGATCCCCATCACACAAGGCTCTCCTAGAAGGAATTAAAAAGGATCTTAAAAGAGAACTAGAAGAAAAAGGTGAAAAGGCAATGAAAAAAATTGCAAGAGGATTTAGAAAAAGCAACACAGAAACTATCTGAAGAAAATTTACTACAAAACAGACTTAGTGAAATGGAAAAAGGATATCCTCATTAAAAATTAAATTTGATAAAATGGAAAAAGAAAGCAACTCCCAGAAAAACAGAATTTGTGAAACATAAAAAGAAAATAACTTTTTATAAAACAGAATTTGTGAAATGGAAAAAGAAAATAACTCAGTAAAAAAAAAATAGAATTTGTGAAATGGAAAAAAAAAATCCCATAGAACAAAACAATTTTTTTTTTAATTCAATTGGGCAAATACGAAAAGAAATATAATAAGTTAACGAAGAAAATAATTCACTAAAAATCAGAATTGAATAAATGGAAATGGATGACTCCATGAGACAACAAAAATCAGTTAAGCAATACCAAAACAATGAAAAAATAGAAAAAATGTAAAATATCTAACTGGGAAAATAACTGACCTGGAAAATAGATCTCGGAGAGACAATCTAAGAATTACTGGACTCCCTGAAATACATGATGAAAAAAAAGAGCCTAGACACTACCTTTTCAAAAAATCATCAAAGAGAACTACTTGGATATCATAGAAACAAAAGGTAAAATGACCATAGAAAGAATTCACTGAATGCTTCCTGAAAGAGACCCCAAAAATAAAACCCCAAAGAATCTCATGACTAAATTTGAGAATTATTGGGCCAAGGAAAAAATATTACAAGCAGCCAGAAAGAAACAATTTTAAAAAGAGGAGCCACAATAAGGATTACTTAGGACTTACCAGCTTCCACTTTAAAGGACTGGAGGGCCTGGAATCTGATATTCTGAAAGGTGAAAGAACTTGGAATACAGCCAAGAATAAATTACCCTGCTAAACTGAGCATTGTCTTTCAGGGAAGAAGATGAACATTCAATTAAACTTGTGAATTCCATTTATTTTTTATGAAAAGATCAGAGCTAAACAAAAAACTTGTCTTCAAAATATAGAACTCAAGAAAAGCATAAAAAGATAAAAAGAAAAAATAACTCTTGAGAACTGTATTTCTGTTATGGGTATACATTGAGAATTCATGTATAATCTGATTTTACTATTATAATATAAAAAAGAAACTAGAGATGGAAAGGGTATTGTAAGAGGGAAAAAAGGGGAAAGTGGAGGCAAAATGAGGAAAATTACATCTTAGGAAGGGGCATAGAAAACATTTTAATTGAGGGAAAGAATGGGGATGACAGATATTTTGTGATCAGATTTGGCCCACAGGAAGAATATTAGATATATTTGGTTTTATGGAAAAACATCTCGCATCTTATAGAAAAATGGGAGGGAAAAGGAGAAAAGGGAAAGGGTAGGCTAAATAGAAAAGAAAAGAGAAATAGTAAGGGAAAGGTATAAGAAAGGGGGAGTGTCTCTAAAGGGGGAGGAATGCTTGAGGCAAGTAGTGCTCATAAGTAAAATACTGGGTAGGAGAGAAAGGGGAAAGGAAAGAGAAAAACATAATCTGGGGTTAATGTGATGGCAGGAAATACAGAATTAGTAGTTTTAACTGTAAAAGTGAATGGGGTGAAGCCTCTATGAAATGTAAGCAGATCTCAGACTGGATTAAAAGCCAGAATATTGTTTACAAGAAACACATTTAAAACAGAATGATACATACAGAGTAAAGGTAAAAGGCTGAAGCAGAATCTATTATGCTTAAGGTGAAGTAGAAAAAAAAAAAAAAAAGTAACAGTAGCCATCCTGATCTCAGATCAAGCAAAAGCAAAAATTGATCTAATTAAAAGAGATAAGAAAGAAAACTATATCTTGCTAAAGGGTGTGATAGATAATAAAGCAATATCAATATTAAATATATATGCACCAAGCTGTATAGTGTTTAAATTCCTAAAGGAGAAGTTAAGAGAGTTGAAAGAATAAATAGACAGCAAAACTGTAATAGTGGAAGCTCTCAATCTTACTCTCTCGGAACTAGATAAACCAAACCACAAAATAAAGAGGTTAATAGAATACTAGAAAAACTAGATATGATAGATCTATCTATGGAGAAAATTGAATGGAGACAGAAAGGAGTACATTTTCTTCTCAGCAGTTCATGGAACCTATACAAAAATTGGCCATATATATAAACATAAAGAACTCAAAATCAAATGCAGAAAGGCAGAAATAGTAAATGGATTTTTTTCAGATCACGATGCAATAAAAATTACATTCAATGAAGGGCCAGGGTGAAATAGACCAAAAAGAAATTGGAAACTAAATCATCCCATCCAAAAGAATCAATGGGTGAAATAGCGAATCATAGACACAATCAATAATTTCATCCAAGAGAATGACAATAATGAGACAACATACCAAAATTTGTGGGATGCAGCCAAAGTGGTAATAAGGGGAAATTTTATATCTCTAGAAGTTTACTTGCATAAACTAGAGAAAGAGAAGATCAATAAATTGGGCTTGCAACTAAAAAAGCTAGAAAAAGAACAAATTAAAAATCCCCAATCAAATACCAAACTTGAAATTCTAAAAAAAAATAATAATAAATAAATAAAAGAGATCAATAAAACTGAAACTAAAAAAACAAAACAAAACAAAACATTGAATTAATTAATTGAATTAAAAACTATTGAATTAATTAATACAACTAAGACTTGGTTTTATGAAAAAAACTAACAAAATAGATAAACCTTTAGTTAATTTGATTAAAAAAAGGAAAGAGGAAAATCAAATTGTTAGTCTCAAAAATGAAAAGGTAGAACTATTCACCAAAGAAGAAAAAGCTAGAATAATTATCAGGAGTTACTTTGCCCAACTTTATGCCAATAAATTTTACAACCTAAGTGAAATGGAGTAATATCTACAAAAATATAGATTGTCTAAATTAATAGAAGAGGAAATAAATTACATGAATAGTCCCATTTCAGAAAAAGAAATAGAAAAAGCTATTAATCAACTACCTAAGAAAAAATCCCCAGGACCAGATGGATTTACATGTGAATTCTACCAAACATTTAAAGAACAATTTACTCCAGTTTTATATAAACTATTTGAAAAAATAGGGAATGAATGACTATTACCAAATTCCTTTTATGACACAGACATGGTACTGACACCTAAACCAGGTAAGATGAAAACAGAGAAAGAAAATTATAGACCAATCTCCCTAATGAATATTGATGCAAAAATGTTAAATAAAATATTAGCAAAGAGATTACAGATTATCATTCCCAGGATAATATACCACGACCAAGTAAGATTTATACTTATTAATGCAGGGCTGGTTCAATATTAGGAAAACTATTAGCATAATTAGCTATATCAATAACCAGATAAACAAAAAACATGTGATCATCTCAATAGATGCAGAAAAAGCATTTGATAAAGTCCAATATCCATTCCTATCTAAAACACTAAAGAGTATAGGAATAAATAGGCTTTTTCTTAAAATAGTCAGTAGCATCTATTTAAAACCATCAGCAAGCATCATATGTAATAGGGATAAAGTAGAACCATTCCCAATAAGATCAGCGATGAAACTAGGTTGCCCACTATCACCATTACAATTCAATATTGTATTAGAAATGCTAGCCTTGACAATGAGAAGAGAAAGAGATTAAAGAAATTAGAGTAGGTTATGATTACTCTTGCAGATGATATGATGGTATACTTAGAGAACCCCAGAGAATCAACTAAAAAGTTATTAGAAATAATCCATAATTTTAGAAGTTGTAGGATAAAAATAAATCCACATAAATCATCAGCAAGAGATACAAAGAGAAATTCCATTTAAAATAACTGTTATTAATATGAAATATTTTGGAAATTTATCTGCCAAGGGAAAGTCAGGAACTATTTGAGCAAAACTATAAAACACTTTCCACACAAATAAAATCAGATCTAAGCAATTGGAAAAATATCAAATGCTTATAGATAGGTCGAGTGAATATAATAAAGATGACAATACTCCCTAAACTAATCGATTTATTTAGTGCTATTCCAATCAAACTCCCAAGAAACTATTTTGCTGAACTAGAAAAAAATAACATAAAATAAAATTCATCTGGAAGAACAAAAGGTCAAGAATTTCAAAGTAATTAATGAAGAGAAAAGCAAATGAAGGTGGCCTAACTGTACCAGATCTACAACTATATTATAAAGCAGCACGCATCAAAATCATTTGCTACTGGTTAGGTTTACAGAACAAAATACCCAATGACTATAACAATCTAGTATTTGACAAACCCAAAGACCCCACCTTTTGGGATAAGAACTCACTATTTGAGAAATATAATGATAATGAGAAATATAAAGATAATGATAGATGTTGGAAGGGCTGTGGGAAAACTGGGACATTGATATATTGTTGGTGGAGCTGTGAACAGATCCAACCATTCTGGAAAGCAAAATAGGAACTATGCTCAAAAAGTTATCAAACTGTACATACCCTTTGATCCAGCAGTGTTACTAACTGGGATTATATCCCAAAGAGATCTTAGAGGAGGGAAAGGGACTCACAAGTGCAAAAATTTTTGTGGCAGCCCTTTTTGTAGTTGCTAGAAACTGGAAACTGGAGAGTGAGTGTGTGTGTGTGTGTGTGTGTATATGTGTGTGTGTATGGAACACTATTGCTCTGTAAGAAACAATCAGCAGAATGATTCCATCTACACAAGGCTTCAGTAGGAATCTGGGAGGGGGAAATAACTAAATTTTGATTATCCACCATAAACTAAAGAGGAAACAATGGAGAGTACTGGCTCTAAAGCAGGAAGGGCTGTCAGACTGGAGAAGCTAGTTACTTCTTTGGTTGGTAGGTACCATAAGAGTACTTAAAAGACATGTGATTGTCTCAATATAAAGAATTCTCTCCCTCCAAGGCTAATCGCAATGCATCAGTGCCTGGTACGTTGCCTCTTGCATAGAGAGGATAAACCACTTGCCAATGTTCAAACAATCAGTATCTCTCCCTTGTTTAAGGTTCAACCTCCTTTCTATTGCAAACAGGGTACAGAGAAGTGGGACATACTCTGACATGTTTGTCATGTTTTTAGTCTTTTTGTGTATAGCAATCCTATATCAGAGCACTTTCTTTGTATTCAGAGGGAAGGAATTTGGCTGAAAAATAAGTCAATTGTGTATGGTGTTGGGCCAAATTCTATTCTGGTGACACTAATTTATTTCCTACGGATTCACAAAATGAATAATGGATATGACAGAGAAGGAAATTTAGATTTGGTTCCAGTTGCTTGAACAGGCATTTGGTAGTATGGGGTTAGTGGAATGAGTGCTCCATTTGGTGTTCAAAAACCTGGCCAAGAATCTTGGCTCTTTCACTTACATGGGTAGGTCACTTCTCTCACCCAGTTCTTTAATCTATAAAAAGAGTTCTCAATAACTTCTTAGAAAAACATGTAAGCTAAAAGGCTACAACTAATTTGTGTTTATCTTTCAATCCCCAATATGGAAATAATTGGAAGTTGTTGAGAAGACAACAAAAACTCTACTGTGCTTTTTAATTTGGTAGGGAAAGATACCACTTTAAGTAATTTTTAATAAGTCATCTTCTACACAGGTAGTATAATCACAAAAGATTGTTTGAAAACATAAAAACTTAGGTCACTTTGTTCAGCTATCCTTTGATGATGTGAAATCATAAAGCAGAGGGATGTACATTTGCCAAAGCATTCATCACTGATCTCTCAAAGAATTCAAATGGAATAGGAATTCTATATTAATGGTGAGGTCTTCCATGAATTCCTATTTGTTGATTATGCTATAATTAATCTCTCAAATATTGTAGGGGCTCCTAAATAATATCCCAGTTCATCAAATTTGTTTTACTTAAATATCCATGGAAGAGAAAAGTAGGACATTTAATTGCCCCAACTATAATTTTTAGTTGGATGTTCAAGCTATGGAAGTGAAATAAAAGATATTATTAGAAAGCAATATGACTAGAAAAGGAGGTGAGGTAGTTATGCAATAAAAATGAGAGAAAAATCAATAGAAATTCTGCCTGGTTAACTTATACTCATATAATGGTAAAAAAAAAAAAAAAGGCCCTCAACAAGTTGGATGGAATCGCTACAGAAGTGCAGAAGAATAGAATATAAAAAAAGGCTTTTTCCAACTTTTTCAACTCAGGACCCCTTTTCACTAGAGAATATTTGTGTGATTCCAGGTATATAAAATAGATGTATAGATGAAATATTTATTGATAGTAAATCACAATTTTTTAACCCCATATTCAGTTATAAGACCCCATATGCAGGGGTTAGACCATACTTAGAATAAAGAAAATTTTGTGTTTTAAGAAACTTTTTTTAGAAGCTTAAATTTACTCAATGAAAGCAACCAAATACGCTGTTGTTGATGACAATGATAATAAAAATAATAACATTTTTTCTAGCATTTGCTATGTGTCAAGCCCTGTGAAATGTTATATAAATATTTTTCTCATTCAATCCTCATAACTCTAGAAGGTAGATGCTATTATTATCCCTATCATTACTATTCTAGGCTACATTAGAAGACGTGTTATTTCTAGAAGGAGATACACAAGATGTACTGGACTCTTCTCTGATCTGACCAAATCTGGAATGCTGTGTTCAGTTCTGGACATCCCATTTTAGCAATGCCATAGACAAGAAAGAACTATCTCAGAAAAGGATAATCTAGATGCTGAGATGAATAAATTGGTTACATGAATTTCAGAGAACCTGAAAAAGAGAAGACGTAGGGATGATATAAGAGTCTTCAGTGAATAAATAAGCAAGCACCGGGGTATTCACTGGATACACAATCTAAAAGTGAGACAAACTCTGCTCCCAATAAGTTTATGTCCGGAGGAAGGGAAACATATGGAAGAGTGACAGGGAAAGGAATTAAGACTGGAAAGTCAAAAAGAAGGTGCTAAAGGACAGTCAATTGACCTATCCAGAGGCAATTGTGTCACTGATTTGATTAGAATTCTTATGCAGCACAAATACAGCCAAATGCTCTGCTTCTCCCAGGCAAAATCTAAGTTGGAGGATAAAGCAGAAGAAAATGATTGGGGTGAAAATGAAGCTGGAAGCATTTTTCAGATATAAATTCAATTAGAGGCACCCTTATGTCATTTAATGAATCTGTGATTTGAATTAAATGATTGTCTTCACAGTGTTTTATAGATGGATGTCATAGGAAAAACTTTGTCAACTTTCAGAGAATTATAGAAATGGGAGTTTTTCAAGGAGGGACATAGCACACATCATGTCCTAAGCAGATTCACATGTCCCACCTGCTTTAGCTTCCTTCAAGATTCATCTGAAGATCATGCCTTTTGCTGATCTCCTCAGCTATCAGAGCCTCTTCCCTTCTCTGTACTTAGCTCTATTGTCAAACACATGGCAGCCCTCCAATAGATTGTAACCTCCATGAGGGAAGCATCTGCTCTGTTTTCTCTAAGACCCTGCATGATTTCATGCACCTGTTTGGTACATAATATCAATTGAATCTCATGCCCTCATTTGCAGATGAAGAAACTGCAATCTAGAAGGGGAAAAGATGCTTATCCAAGTGTCAGGGCAGATACTGAACCTCAGGGTCTTCTAACCTTCCCCCCTTCCAAATCTAGGACTTTCAATTCTACTAAATTGCCAGATACATATTCAAATAAGGAGCATAATGGAAATCTGCTCCCCATTGTCTCATTTCGAGGCCATCTATCATGAATCTGTAGAAAATGCATTTTTTTTCTGAGAGATAATTTTGCCTTGCAAATAGCACGTTCCCCCCAAATAACTTCCTTTTGAAGACAAAATAGACCCCAGGGACAGGCTAGTCATAAAGAAAGAAGGTAACAGCACGGCAAATAATTGCTGGCATGAAGCAGAGCTCACCCTGCTTCAAGGAAGCTTCACGGAAGGAAGAGTGACTAGGCTTTATCTCAGATTTAGCCTTCCTTCATAGCTCACCTTCCTTATTAGATTCTGTCTCTTCCCTTAATTTCATCGAGTACCATATTTTCATACAAAAGTCTGACCCTACTGTTTCTAAAAATTACAGTCAAATCAAAATTCATCTCTTTCTGAAGAAGATATTGGGAATGGAAAGCAATGGTCTCACTGTTTTTCAACACTCTTGGGCAATGATTAATTATTGCAAAAATGAAGTGGAAATGACTATCTTTGTTCTATTGGGGAAGGGTAATGCATACCAAGGAGAACTCCACCAATGAGCAAGTGTTTCTGAAGACTATACTCTTATGCATTTTTTTCCCACAGTTCAAAGGATTGAACCCCTATCTTATATTCCAGTTCTGGGGCTGCTTTCTCATTTTTCTTTTTGAATAATGAGAGTTTAAACCACACTGCGGTGTTAACAACAGAGGCATCTGGTGCAGCTGATCATTTCTAATTTAATTTGTGCAATGAGCTGCCTGAAATCCTACCTTTTGTCCCTGCGCATCTGTTGTGATGTGGTCGGTTTCCCCATCCTCTATCTCCCCCATCTTCAAAAGATTGACTTCTATGGTACCAACAGCTTTTCCACCATCGGAAGATCTGAAACCAAAAACAAAAGATAAAATCTTCCTTCAGCCCCCAGAGTGCCCAGGAAAAGAAGCTTTCCTTGAGGAAACATTTTCTATGCAGTCCATTTTGTAGGTTCTTTAGTTGCATCACAGTAATTTCTTATAAACATAAAATGAAGGCAACAATGGGATATTTTTCCCATAAAACTCTATTTAATGAAATGAACCATAGACGTAATAGAAGAAGTCATGGGTGAATAATCACACCTCATGAAGGTAAAATCATTTCATAAGTACCTATAATGTTAAGACCAAATGTTCTTAAATGGGTGCACAAACAGGCTATTAATAGCATAACAGTTTAAAATTTTTATTTTCCTTCCTTAAGGACTGCCTCCCAATTAACAGTTACATGTAGGAAATATAAATAGTAAAACAGAGAAATTACAGAAAAAACAAATCCGAAAAAAAAAAAAAAAACATTGAGTGGTGGAAAAGATTGCTGAATTGGGCACCACCAAATTACTTTCCCCCTCTCAGTTTTTTCATATATAAAATGTGAAGATTGGTATTACTGGGTTTATACCTCTGCCTTAGCTCCCAAGACTCCCCTTTCCCTAAGTACTTTCCTACATTCCATAGACAATACTGAGGCCATTTTGCTGAGAATTCCCTCTTATCTCCTACTCTTCATCACACATCACCCAGAAATTTTCCATCATTCTCTCCATCTTCACTCTTCTCAAATGAAAAAATAGCTCATCTCATCCCCAAAACTTATTCCAAACCATCCTGTCTTTTCCAGCAGACTGCCCTGGTACTCATTGTCCCTATTGCCTCACTAATCTTTAATCTCTTCCTATCCACTGGTTGCCCATAAATATGACTCCGACTTCTTCTCTCTCTTCCCTTTCTGTGGCTTGACCGATTGAGAAAACAATCTATAAGCAGCACCTCCATTCCATGTCCTCTCAATCTCCTATTAACTTTCTTCACTTGGGTTTATAACTTAATCATTCAACTAAAACTGCTCTCTCCAAATTTACAAATGACCTCTTAATTGCCAAATCTAATGATATTTTCTCAATCCTAATCTTTCTTGTTCTCTCTGCAGCCTTTGACATAATCGGCCATTCTCTTTCTCCTAGATATTTTTTTCTCTTAAGGTTTTCCTCAATATCTCTCATACAGGACACTTCATCTCCTGACTTCTAGAGTTTTGACTGGATGTTCCCTATGACTAGAATTCCCTTCCTGCTCATCTCTTGATTCTTGGCTTCTTTAGGTTTCCTTCAAGTCCCAGATAAAACCCCACTTTTTATAAGAATCTTTTTAAAAATTATTTCTAATTGAACATTCCCTATTTTTATGTGTGTGTATATATACATACACATATAAATATGAAAAAATGCTAAGACAAAGATAGAAAAAGGAAGGGAAATAGATTGATAAGATATTAGATATATAGATATGCTTGTTGACTAATTCATAGAAAGAGCCATCACAGAAATTTAGAATTTCTTAAACAATGATCTTTCTTATTCTTTTATTATTTATTCTTATTCTTTGTGTTGTGTGTATAAATGTATGTACATATATGTAGCAATTATAGTTATTTTATAACTAATATTTAATTACTATAATCAAGACACACACACACATATATATATATATATGTTTGGATTATTAAATTATTTTCATGTTGTCTCACCCATTTGATTATGAGTACCTTAAGAGTAAGAACTATTTTTTTAACTTTCTTTGAATACCCATAATTTATCACAGTGCCTAAAACACAGTAGGTGTTTAATGCATGTTAACTGATGCACAGAAAGGGCCATCAGAGAAGATTAAAGGTTTTATGTAACAATCTTTCTTAGTCTTCTTTGTATATTTAAGTTATTTTATGATTTATAATTTTAAAAAATAAGGAAAAGGAACCCATACACCCAAATGTTCATGGCAATACTTTTATGGCAGCAAAAAACCTGAAAATAGTTTAACCATGAGTAGTATATGAATATAATTTATAATACATAATGCAAATATATACAGTAAATATATAGACTTCAGAGAAGCTTAAGAATCCCTGTATGAATTGATGCACAGTGAAGCAATCCAGATCAGAAAACAATGCCCACAATGCCTATATTAATGCTAATAAATAAAAATAACAATGAAAGCAGAAGGGAATAAGTATTTATACATCACCATCACCTACTTTGTGCTTAGCACTATGCTAAGTGCTTTTTACAAATATCTCTTTTGATAGGCAATGAGGTGATATAAATGCTTTAACATGGAAAACATACTCAAGAGAGAGTGATTTATATTTACATAAATTTTATATATTTATATTATATATATATTATATTGCTGTATATATATATGTACATATATATATATATATACTCTCCCCCATTTATATATACACCCATAGACACATATATGTACATATTGTTAGTCATATATATATATATATATATATACTATATACATATCACACACATATATACACTTGTATATATAATACATATGCATAAATATACACATATACATACGTGCACTTATGCATAGATCCACATTTATATATTATATACATACAAATACATACTCCTGTATCTATGTATGCATGTGTATATGACACTCATGAATAAAATTTAGAATAAAATAAAATACAACGAGGGATTTGAAATTTTAAGATCCCTTCCATCTTGACAATTATAAATAGAAATATTATTTTTCTTCTTCATAAATCTCTTTTCAGCATCCCCTGTTGACTCAGATTTTGAGACAAATAATTTCTACATTCTCTTCTATAAAATTCTGTAATTCTCAATGATGTGTATCTTATAAACCTTACCAAATTAAGAGTTATATGAATAGCCTCAAACATCAGGAATGTTATTTTTAATGCACTCTAGATTCCCCTTTGCAGAAAGCAAAGCCCATCTATTGATACTGCTGGCAATATGGCAATTCAGAATAACAATAACAATAGTAATAATAATATCCCCTCCTTTTCAAATGTTAATTTAAAATAATATTTTTAAAAGAGGATTCATTGACTTAGATGAAAAAATAACTTATATGCGAGTAATACTTTAAAGTTTACAGAGGGCATGAGGTAGTGAATACCTTTGGTTTCTGAGTTAGGAAGAGCTGGGTTTAAACTCTTCTCTTAGACACGTAAGAGCTAAGTGATCCTGGGCAAGCCACTTAAACTTTATTGACCTCCATCCTGCATCTGTAAAACGAGGGGACTGGATTAAATGTACACTAAGGTCACTTCTAGCTTACATCTATGATCCAATGAACTTTAGATATATTATTACATGAGATATTCTCATGATTACTCCTTGAAGTAGTTAATATTCCCATTTTACTGATCAGCAAGCTGAGACTTGTCCATACTCTCACATCTGACATTAAACACTGTTCTTCCTAATTTCAAATCCAACACTCTACCTACCATAGAAAGCTACCTTTCAAAAGCATACTAATTCAATGAACAGCCAACCTAATAAGAAGTTACTCAATGATTAGAAGCTTTTTGTCCAAAAGCTTTCCAATTATAAATTGAAAAGAAGCTTTAGAATTGTTCATTTAATGAAATTAAAAGGAGAGAATGGATATCTGTGGCACTGCTAATATCACTGTAATAGAATGACTACACACAATGAAGGGGGAAAGGATTTGCTCATAAGGTAATATATTAAAATTCCTTTCTGATAAGAAATGGAATGCCATGTTATTTGCTAATTTTAAATAATAATGCTGAACATAAGTTGGGAATATTTAATGAAGAAAATGCAGACATTTGTCACATCTGTACTATTATGCACATTGGTGATGATAGCTGGATCTAATATCCAAGTAAGCAAGATCCTTGAAGAAAGGATCTATCTCCTATTTAGTTTGGCTTGATTTTAGTTTTGTTTTTATATTCCCAGAAACTATAATAGATCTTGCCTGTAGCGGACACTTAATAGATAAACTTGGTGACTTATATTGAAGTGTAGCACTAAAAAAAGTCACATCCAGAAGTCTGAGATGTCCTTAAGGATTTGTTAATCCTCTGTATAGTATGTGAATTCAGGACTAGCTGGGACAAATTGGAATGTTTCATATTTATAATGGACAACTCAGTTCAAGGAGGTTTCTGAAACTAGCCCAGTTTTGCATTCCAAATCCATCTCTTTAGTGATTTTTACACAATGCATTGTAGATAAAGAACTGCCCTTGAAATCAGAAAAACTAAATTGAAAAGTCCTTTGCTATATATTGGTTGTGATATCCTGGGGGAATCATATAAACTGCCAGTGTGTACTCTAGATCAGGGCTTTTTTCAACTTTTTTCCCACTCATGACCCATTTTTGCCCAAGAAATATTTATGTGACCCCTTATTTATGGGAAAATAAAATATGTATACAAATCAAATATTTATTGATAATAAATCATAATTTCACAATCCCCCACAAATCCCTCATATGGGAAATTTGGCCCTAAGCAACTATATTAAGGTGGGGTAAATTGAGGAGGGCACCACCCCCAGCATACTCTCTTCTCACTAATGAACTATGGCTGTGGTAAGAAGAAAAAAAATTGTAAATTAAATTATTTTTCTTCTATTGAAAACAATAGAGAGCTCAGAGATGAAGCACAATCTACTGACAAGCCATTCTTTTTCTCAGTTCCAGGCCCCTTTTAGAACACTCTTGGAAGGTCTCCTATGCCCAAATCCAGAAAATGAAAAGAGGTTTTACCTTAGAAGACAAAAATCTGGAGGGTGGGGGGAAAGTTGGGAGAGGGGAAATGAACACGTTCTGAGGAAAGCCACTGTGATGTGGACACTGGCATCCCCCTGAATCTTCTGAAAATCGGCTCCAATTCTCCATCCCCACCCCAGGATCTCCATTTCATGGCACAAGCCTCTTTGGGCTTTTCCTTCTCCCCAGGCCCTGTTTCTAATAATTTCTAATGCTTAACTTTCTAAGGGAGAGGCAGCCTCCTATATCCTACTATGACTATACCTGTAATCCAACTATCTCTGCTTTCCCAATCAAGAGACTTCTTTCATTTGAAGCAGAAACATCTCAGTGGTTTCTCCAAATCAAAGTCTCTTGATTCTCTTAATAAGCAAGTATCAAAATGCAACTATTGAAATGACTTAAGTTAAAAGGAAGTGACTTACTAACCTTGTTTCGGGTGTATGAGATATCTTTGTTTTCCAACAGTTTTATTGAGATAGAAAGCTTTAAGACCGGGGACAAAGACTATCCCAGCAGTTTATTATATGGCTATTATATAGCCTATGAGAACAGACCATGAGATAAATAAGATTCAAGGCAAGGCAAGGCAAGCCCCTTAGTAAGTGCTTATCATTTGCTAGGCTCAGAAGATGAAAAAAAAAAAAAAAAAAAAGAAAGAAAGAAAGAAAAAAAAAAGGAAAATGTGTCTGCTCGCAGAGAACTTAAAATCTGTACATCTAAATTTGTAAATACCTGAAGAGATCATCTGGTACCTTACTTTGGTATTGATTCCATCTTCACTCTCAAATCCAATTTCCTTGCTACTTTAGGGTATAAATATCCCTAATACCCCCATCTTGGCCCTTCGATCTTTTCCGAAGCTATCTTGGAAACCTACTCTTAAAATATTCCTCTTTCACACGCACACCCACATACACACACACACACACACACACACACACACACACACAATACAATTCTGCTTTTTATTGAACCATAGTACCAGATCTCACAAGACCATAAGTAGCAGTATACGCTCATGGTTGATCCATATGACAGGTTCTGTCACTGGGTAGGACCACAAGGACTAGAGTGTCTAGAGAACTGAGTTCTAATCCTAGCTCTTTTACTAATTAACTATATGACCTTCTATAAATCATTTAACTTTGCTGAGCCCATTTGCTCATCTGTTAAATGAGAGGGTTGAACTAAAATTAACTTCTAACAATATTTCCAAATATTAAATGCTAACTTACTTGCAGTCAAAGCACATTCGAATCCCTCAGATTGTCAGTGCTTCTGTCATTGAGATTTCAAAAATTGCACATGCTTGAGGTTTTAGGGACTGCACACAGCTGAAAGAAAGCCATAGGTCAGCTGGGCTAACCCCCAATCAATCAATCAATTAACATTTACCAAAGGGAGACAATATGACATATACATACAAAGCAAGCTATATACAGAATAAATAGGAAGCAATTCACAGTAAAAACTCACTGGAGTAAAGAGAGGTTGGGGAAGGCTTCCTACAAAAGGTGGGATTTCAGATGAGACATAAAAGAAACTGGGGAGGTGAGTAGCTGGAGCATTCTAGGAATGGAGGAGGCAGAGAAAAAGCCCAGAGTCAATAAATAGACAGAGCACCTTTTTTTCCTGGAACAGCCAGGAGGGCAGTGACAAGATGTAAAAAGACTAGGAAGGTAGGGAGAAGCTAAGTTATAAAGGGCTTTGAATGCCAGAGCATTTTGTATTTGCTGATTGCCAGTAGGAAACCACTGGAGTTTACTGAGAAGGTGGATGACATCACTGAACCTACATTTTCAGATAATCACTTTAATGGCAGAGTGGACTAGAAGACTAAAGAAGTGAAGGCTGTAGACCAATGAGTGAACTCTTAAATGGTTCTTGTCTCCAATAATGGCTCCTTGACACATAGACTTTCTAGGGAAAGAACACTGAGAGAAAAAAATAAAAATACAAAGCCCTGGTAATACATTTGAATTAGCAATAACTTTTGGAAAGGTATTCTTTGCAGTGTCTGACACCGGCTCCTGCTTTCCTCCTATAGAGGCTTATTATGACCTAAAACTGGAACTAGTACTTTGATGGCTGTCATGGGCAGGGTTTGTCCTGTCTAACCCTGGCAAAATATGATTCCTTGCTGAAGCCTGAGAGGAAAGCCCTCCTCCACATCATCACCATCAGAGATAGGAAAGAGCCAATATTACAACACATGGAGTTCATTGACACAACTAAACAAAGGCAAGGTTTATACTGCCTACTGCTTATAAGTTACTTTAACAAGTGACTTTCATCTGCTTCCTAACCATATGGAATAAAGAGATGAACTGTTACTTAGTAAACCTATTCCATCACAGTAAGAGTTATTGAAATAATTAATATTTACTAACAATTACAAATAGTTATATATAGTTTCTTTTCAGTGAAATGCTTACTATTTCTTATTGCACTCTCTCTCTCTCTTTTTTCTCCCTCTTCCTCTTCTTCTCCCTCTCCCTCTCTCCCCCTCTCTGTCTCACACACATACAAAACTCTGTTTTCACTTCTTCAATAGAAACATAAATTTCCTGAAGACAGAAGCTATGTTTTCCCATGTGATTCTAGGACCTAAAACAATGGTTATCCAAAAAAGTGGTTTGTTGGTTTGAATTGTGACTTTTAAAATAATATATTTTTAATAATATATCACTGTCTCACTACAGCCATTCTGAAATGAACATCAAAATCGTCCTGAATTGAACAGAGATGTTTTCCTTTACTCAGTCACTCTTCCACTAGCTGCTTAATATTATTTTCTTTCTATCCAAGTAAAACTTTGAAAACTGATTGGAAAATAAGATACAAGAGCTTCTTGTTTGGGTTCTCCATCAAGAAAGAGGACTTTAATAGTAAGAATAATATATCAAAAATAAACAACAATAAAGTAAGAGTCCCTTGCTAGCTTACTTGGTCTGGAGATGCTGCATTCCAGCATGGGTGGTAAGGTGGAGCATCACAGATCGTGATCACTGAAAAACTATGAAAAACGAGTGACATGTCCGATAAGGACTAAGACAGATGTTTACCATGATTGTCACAAAGGAAAAGATAAAATTGTCAAAACAGTGGGTTTGATGTTAATCAATGGTAAATTACCAGAACAGATTAATAGAATCTTCAGAAGGGAGAATATCATCACCAATAACTACCAAGACATGATTAAGAACAAACCAGACATTTAACTTCATTTTGGACAAGTTTTCTAAAGTAGGGTAGAAATGGCACAGCACAGTGGATAGTTTTTGACTTAAGAGTTAGGAGCACTCGGGTTTAATACCTTCCTCTAAGATTTCCTAGTTTTGCAAACTTAAGACAACTTCACCTCCTTTTTTCTTTCTAGGATTTATCTACTAATTTGTAGATGAGTTGCCATTTGTTTTACTGAAGTGAATTTCCCAAGTTGACAAAAGCTCAGATCCTTCCCACATTCATGCATTCTAGACTATTTGATCAGGGAAATGGCATCAGCATAATGTATCTTGAGCTTAGCTGGGTGTTTGAGAAAGTGCCTCTCAGGATCCCACTTGGGAAACTAGAGAGGAGCAGACTGCATTGTTTCAGAATTGGTCTACTAACTGAAACTAAAGAGTACTGACAAATGAAATAAAGAATATCAAAAACAGAACACTTCAGAATTAGGATGCCCTAACACACTCAAATGGCCATTCAGACTGAAGAATGTTATGGAATATTATTGTTCTGTAAGAAATGACCAACAGGAGGAATACAGAGAGGCTTGGAGAGAATTATATCAACTGATGCTGAGTGAAACGAGCAGAACTAGGAGATCATTATACACTTCAACAATGATACTGTACGAGGATGTATTCTGATGGAAGTGGATATCTTCAACATAGAGAAGAGCTAATCCAATTCCAATTGATCAATGATGGACAGAATCAGCTAAACCCAGGGAAGGAACACTGGGAAATGAGTATAAACTGTGAGCATTGTTTTGTTTTGTTTTTCTTCCCAGATTAAGAACTTTTCTGAGGTGCCAATTCTATTTGAAATAGCTCTGATATTTAGAAGGGTTTTTCCCCCTGATAAAAAACCTAAATTGCAACTTCCAACCAATGATCCTAATTCTGCCTTCTAGAGAAAAAGAAAATAAGTCATGGGATCTTGGAACTAGAAGGTCCTTGGTAGGACATTATAATCCAGGCACCTCATTTTACAGATGAGAAACCTGATACTTATGGAGAATAAATGGTTTGGATATTTGGATTAAGTATCCAAGGGAGGATTTGAACCAACATTCTGTCAGTACTTTTTTTCCATAATACCTCTGCTTCTCATCTCCCCTCCCTATGAGCTCTCTACATACCTGAAATAGCTGTCATGTCTCCTCTCACCCCAAACCTAAGTCTTTTCTTGGCTGAAAACTTTCAGTTTCTTCAACTAATCCTCATATGACATGGGGAGTGAAGGGGAGGAGAGTAAATAAGATTTTATGTAGTGCTTACTATGTACCAGGCACTGTACTTTACAATTATTAACTCATTCAATCCTTACAACAACCCTGGAATATAAATGCTGTTTATACTCCACTTTACAATTGAGGAAACAGGTCAATAGAGGATAAGCGACTTGCTCAGAATCATACAACTAGGAAGTATGTGAGTCCAGATTTTAACTCAGAAATTCCTGACTCCAGACTCAATGCCATTAGCCCCTGCCCACCAACTACCTCTATGATATGGATGTATGTTGCTTCTTATAGATGCCCCCTTGCCTTATCAAAATCCTATAGCATTGATAACTGAACAGGACACTTCATATTTGTTCTGTCCAGGACAGATCCAGAAGGAGTTTCATCTGTCTCTGGAAGTTACACTTCTCTTTCTGCATCTGAGATTACATCATTATTATTATTATTATTAATTATTATTATGATTATTATTATTACTGAGATGTCACATTGTTGACTCAGACAAAGCCTTGGCTCTCTACCCATTCCTCTTTCCTGAAGTTGATTTTTTGAACTCAATTGTGAAACTTTACACAGATATAATAAGATTATCCCAATAAGAATCAAACTCAATGCTGGCTTGTCATGATCTTTCTAGATTCTCATTCTGTCATCCATTAGTTCTTTCTCTCCCCAAATGTGTATCACATTTGAATCTGATGGACATCACATTTATGCCTTTATCCAAGTCTTTGCTAAAATTTTAAACAGCTCAATTGGAATCTGTAGGGAAATTTCCAACAAACTGCTGCAGGGCTCTGTCCTTGGTTCTATTCCATTTAACAATTTTATTTCTGATGTGGATGAAGGTATAGATGGCAAGCTTATCAAATTTGCAGATGATAATCGGGGACATGGAGCTGGAAGAGCCAGCAAATATACTGGGATACAGAATTTGAATCCAGAAAGGTCATGACAAGAGTTAATAAAATGGACTTTAATAGAGATCAATGGAAAGGACTCCACTTGGGTTTGTAATAGCAGCATCCTAAGTCAAGCATGAGGGAGACGTGGAGGCAAAGCAGATCACATGAAATTAAGTTGTTCCAGTGGATCGCATAATCAGTAAAGTCAGTGCTGCAATATGGCTGCATCCCAGATTCCTTGCAATCCTAGAGAGTATTGATAGATGCCTAGAATACTGAATGATTATTTCATCTGGAGGCATACCATTTTAAAAAGAAAATTCACAATATGGAGCATTAAGGGTCTCAAAATGATGCTATATGAAGACTGGTTGAATGAACTTATTTTATAAGCTTGGAAAAGATAAAAATTTTAGAAAGGAGAGCTGTTATATGAAAGTGAAATTAGGGTCAGAGAAATTCCCTATAAAGGTTTTGAATCGGACCAATGAGCAGAGCAATGGGTGGGCAAATATTAACTCAATACAAGAGACAACTTCATAATAAATATAATTATCTAAAAAAATAGAATGAGTTGCCTTGGTATATAATAAGCACCTAAGGGTTTTTTGTTTTTTTTTTTTTTTATGTGGAGAGTGGAACACCATTTGGTAAAAAAAAATCTGAAGTCATGGTTTATGAAGGGGTTAAAAGTAGATTGTGATGTTCTTCAATCTCATCCCTAAAACTGACTTGGATTTTCTCTTTCAGGGTCCATGAACTGATGAAAGCCTTTAAGCCACGACTTCTTGCTCTTCTCTAAAAAATTTATTTCATGGACCCTTTTGGCAGCCCAGTAAATTCTATGAATCCTTTTGGATGAAATTTTTAAATGAACAAAATAAAATATATAAGATTACCAAGGAAACTGATTCTATTGAGATATTATGATCAAAGTATCATATCTCCCCCCCAAAAATGTGTCATTAGTCCCAAGTTAAAAAGTCTTGCTTTAGAGCATGGAAAAGAGAAGGAACAAAGGGTCTCGAGCCTGACTAGTCCACTATCAGAAGGTATGGAGCAGGAAAAGAGAGAAAACATTGCTTGTTAAACAAAAGGAGAGCAAGGACTAGGAATGGAACTAGAAATCTTAAAATTATTCCACTGGCATTTCAATGTCAATGGATTGAACATACAGTTTGTCATATTTTCCTCCAAAATTATCCCTCCTGCAAACCTCCCTTTTTCTGTTGAAGATTCCACCAGCTTGCCAGTCTCCCAAGTTTAGAGCCTAAAAATAATCCTTTTACTTCCCCCTCTCAATCCCTGTCCTGCTTTCCCCACCTCCCCAAAAGCTGCATAAGTTACCAATTCTATCTACACATTTTTCATATTTTTGTCCTCTTTGCTCACTCAACCACACCTCTAGTCAAATCTTCTTTACGTCTTAGCTAAAACACAGTTCAATCCAGCTTTTTGGTCTCCATTTCTAGTCTTAGCTTCTCTGATCTATCTTCCAGACACTTTCTATTACTCTCCCCTTCACACATTTAACATTCCAGTCAAACCAACATCTTAGCGGTTTTCAGAACTCAATATAGTGTCTTCCAATGAGATATTTTTTCATAGACTGAAAATCCCTCCAGTTTTAATTTAGGTGCCACTTCCTTTAAAAAAGCTATTTTCCCCTTTTTTTTTTTTTTCTCCTTTCAGTTTTTTTTTTTTTCCCTCCTGAAATATTCCCTCATTTTTACTTATCTGTGTATATGGCATAGTTCTCTCAGTAATAATAATAATGATGATGATAAGTAGTCTTTTTGTAGAGTTTCAAGATTTGAAAAGTCCTCTGGTACTCATAACAACTCAGTGATGTAAGTGTTGTGATTCTCATTTTCCAGGTGAAATAAATTAAGAGAGGGTCATAACACTAAGTATCTGAGGCAAAATGTGAACCCATCTTCCTCACTCCAAGTTCTAGCAGTCTCTATCTGTCAGTAGAAAGTAAATATTTTGAGATCAGGATCTATCTCATTTTTATCTATAGTGACTTACACACAGTAGGTGTTTAATAGATCTGCTGAATTGAAGTGCATGAATCACACGGTAATGACATCTGAAAAGGGAGCAAAACTCCGTAGCCGACATTGTCACTGGTAGAATTGCATGGACCAGTGGCCCAGGGTCCACGGAGATGTCCAAAATAACAGGTCAAAATAAAGAATAATCATTCAGTTCAGTAGTTGCAGGGAGCAACCAAATGTAGTCTGAGGCTCAGGAACTGACACTGAAGTACCAGCAGGGTAACACTGAAGAGCTGGACTAAGTCATCCTGGTTAGCTTAAACTCTCATAAAAGCATTTTTGCTCTTCAGATTCTCTGACTGACTTTTAGCTGATTTCTTGGTATTACTACCATCCTCCTAAGCTACTGCACAGTGTCCAAGAGCAACAGCCTGGAAGTCCTGGCATTTTTCAATTGCCATAATTCTATTATCTGGATTTTGCTGCATACTAGGACATTTTTTAAATTTAGAGACCTTAAATAGATCCATTTACCTGTTTTGATTATAGCTTCCTCATCTAGACTCAAGAGCCTCCAAGTTTCCTTCTAGCCCTAACGATTGTCTAGATTTTATGAGTCTAAAAAAGCCAGATTATGGTAATTAATATCTGATTCAATCTCCATAGAGAAAAGAAATTAGACAAAGCAGGTTGTTATCAAGTCATTATGACTTTTTAATTTGGGTGGCTGTTCGACCAGGAGGGGAAAAAATTTGATTCTTGACATCTTAAGGATTTCTGATCACCTCAGTCAAGCTCTTGCTTCCCCACTAAACGGTCTTAAATATTTAACTACGGAAACACAATCACCAAGGCTGAGAAGCAACAATACCAATTTATGCTCTATTTTCCCAAAGATTTTTACCATGCATAATACATCAATGAATAACTTTATCATTTGTCTCTCATACCTAATGAAGTCTTCAGAGTCATAGGCAAAAGTCTAAAAAGTCAGTTAGAAGGAGGAAGGAATTTTAATATGATCAAAGTGACCTTAAGTAATGACAACTAGATGGCAATATCTTTCTGCCCAATAGATCCCGCCATCTTTCTCAGGGGGTGTTCAATGGCCAGATAAACATCATTCCTATATTTTGTAAAAATGTCAATGTACAAAATACCAATGTTCTAAAAATATCCAGTGAAGAGAGCCATATGAGCTGGGTTAGACCCCATGGACAGACAGTCCAGGCTGGGCCAATGGAACTTCAGACAAGAAAAATTTCATTATTAATGAAATAAGCACACAGGTAGCCACTAACAGCCATGAGCCTGGCAGAGATTTCAGTGGCTTTGTATTAGTGATAGGTATATGACATATCAGATGTTTTAGACCCAAATAAAAGGAGGAGTGAGAGTAAAATTAATCTGTAAGAATCCCTGCATGAGAATACTGGCTTATTTTAAAACATAGTATTTTTTATTTGGCTTATTTTTAAAACATAGTATGTTTTACCGTATATTTTATTTTGCTAAATATTTCCCAGTTTTACTTGAACCTGGTTTAGAAGCTTTCAGGAGTATTGTAGGCTATATATTGGAAGGCACATCCCAGGAGGCTTCCCTTTTTGACCCCCTGGCAAAGAACACTTTCCAATAAGTAGCCACATAGGAAATTGAGCAAAACAGTTGATAAATTCTGATTATATATAGCAGATTCTTAATCTTTTTTGTTTCATGGACTCCCTTGGCAGGCTGTTGAAGCCTATTGACCTTTTCCCTGAATTATGCTTTTAAATGCAGAGAATAAAATGCATGGGATTATAAAGTAATTAAATTATATATTTTTTAAAACTATTTTTTAAAGCTAATGAAACCCAGGTTAAGAATCCCCAAAGAAAGTCAGAGATAGTGACATCCCAGGGGTTGAAGAGCAAACATCAAATTTGCACAATGAGATTTAAATTCACATTCAGACACTAATTTAACATGAAAGACAAGGGGGCAGCTCTGGGTTAACAACCAGTCATGACTGTCACCTTTATTTCCAGTCACTGTGGTCCCAGAGGAAAAACCCAAGAACTCTGGAAACAGCTAGCTAGCTGTCCTCCACACAGGGAAGGTTCCCCGTGCCTGGAGTTACCCCTCCAGGAAGTTGTCCACCCCAGCCCTCTGGCCAGAGGATGTAGCAAAGCAGCACGTATGAGAAAGAACAGGAAATGCCCCTCTGTAAAGAACCTGGTCCCTCAGCTGCCTGCTGGTGAAAAGCTACCATGCCAGACAGGAGACCCAAAAAAAGCAGGAAATTGCTTTCTGCCCAGCCTGCAGCATTCAGAGATCAGGTCTTTGGATCTGGTGCAAGGGAAGAGACAAATCTGGTCCTTCATGCTCTCCATCAATCAATCAGTGAATCATTAAACAATTATCATATGACTATATAGTGACTTATGTTTGGCCACTGGACCCACTTGGCTCTGGAGGGGCAGCCCTCACATATTCAAATCCACTTCACTTACATGTCATAGAATCCCCTTCCTGATGTCATGGTCCCCTTTGAGAACAAAGAACAAACAACCACAGCTATGGGCCAGGTGCTGATATTTTAAATAGACAGTCTCTGATCTTGAGTTCATATTTTAGTGGCGGATACAACATGCAAGAACAGTTGACTGCACAGAGCTCTGAGCCTGGAGACAGAAAAACTCAATTTTGTGAGTTCAAATCTGGCCTCAGACACTTAGTAGCTGTGTGATTCTCAGCAAGTCATATAACCTTTTGCCTTAGTTTCCTCATCTGTAAAATGAGCTGGAGAAAGGAAAATGACCAGGAAAACCCCAAAATGGGATCACATATTCAGACATGACTGAAAATGACTGAACAGCAATAGCGCAACCTGCAAATTACTATGAAATACAGGACATATAGAATCGAAGAAACATTTATTAAGCTCCTACTATGTGCCAGGCACCTTGCTAAGCATTGTACATACAACTGATAAAATGAAAGACAGTCCGTGAATTCAAGGAGCTTACAATCTAATGGGGGAGGGAGTAGAGAAGGGAGAAAAACAGGAAAGGAAGAAGAGGCAGGGAAGGAGACAGAGTCAAAGTTTCTGCTTTCTACAAAGAAAGGCACCCGGAAAAATGTGATATCCCACCCTTTGGCATTCCAATTACAGGGATTTGGGGTTAGTAAAGGCTTGAATGAGCACCATGATGAGAAGTTTAACCTGAGAGAGGATGTGTTTATAAATATAAATGAAAAAAATGTATTTTTATTCACTTATGGTATTATATATATATATTTTTGTAACATACATATTTACTATTTTATATACACATACATCATATATGTATATATGCATATACATGTATATATAGTATATAGATATGCACAGATATGTACCATATATGTGTCATATATACCGTATATACACCTACACACAGATACGCATGTGTATATATAATGTATGTATATACACAAACAGATATAAATTGAAAGTAATCACATAATGATGCTAGCTCTAAAGGAGAGTGGGAAAAGCTTCTTGAAGGGGATGGGTTTCTAGATGAGATTTGAAGGAAACCAGGGAAGTCAGGAGATTAAAGGGGAGAATATTCCAGAGATAGCTAGGGGAATGCAGAGTTCAGGAAGAGGGCATTGTTAGCAGGAGTAATGCAGAAAGAGATTCTGTAGAATAGCAATGTGGAAAGAATGGATGCAGACATGAGGAATTAAGTAAGACAGAGTATGGACATTTTTATGCTCAATATTGTTTTTTTATGATCCAGTAGATTCCAAGCTCCCTAGTTCTGACTTAGCTTAGGATCTAGCACGGTAATTTGCATGTGTTGTTTTCAATCCTAATTCTTTGCGACCCTTTTTGGGGTTTTCTTGGCAAAGATTCTGGAGTGGTTTACCATTCCCCTCTCCAGCTCATTTTATAGATGAGGAAAACTGAGGCAAACAGGTTTGAGTAACTTGCCAGAAAGGGGGCTCCAGGTCTGGCACTCTATTCACTGTGCCACCTAGCTGCCCTCATATCTTATTGCTTCATCTGCCTGTTGTCTGATGGCTGAGATGGTCCTGAGCTGCCCAGTCACCAGGGGTTACAGACACTGTTAAGAGCTGATGTCTACTTGTTCTCTAAGTTTGTGCCTGAGAGTCTTTCTGAAGAATCTTCCACTGCAAAGGAAGTAGCCTGGAAAAGGCATCCATAAATTAGAGCAACCTAAGCTTATTGAGAAGTGTGTCAGACTCCAGATTTCAGAAAAAATACTGGCTGATTGCATAAGAAAAATCCAACCCAGCAAGTATTTATTAAGCACCTACTGCATGACTTCATCAGGAGAGCAAGGTATGTGTGTGTGTGTGTGTATATATATATATATATATAAGGTATGTAATAGCCATTCCCCAAACAGTGGCTGCCCACTTTATTTATAGTTTTCCCCCCTACCACAGAGAGCTGCCGTGGATATTTTGGTATACTTTACCAAAATTTGTCTCTGATTTTCTTGTAGTATTTGCCCATGCTATCAAAAAGGAGTAGACAGTTTAGTCATTCATTACAAAAATTACGGAACAGAAGGAAAACAATCAACAATGCATGTTGTCCCACAGTCCCTCCCATACAGATTTGTTTTTTTTATAATATAAATAAATATTATTTTTAAAAATAAGTATTTTCTTAGCTTTGCCAATTAACAAAATAATGCAAAATAAAACTTTCAGAATTTTTCATCCATCTTTCTCTTCTTATTAGAGATATATAGTATATTTGCAGGTACTCATTTATAATTTGCAAACATTCTCTTGTAAGCTATTTCTACACTGTGACCACTTATTTACTGGGGGACAGCCTTGGTATCCTTTTTTTTTTTTTTTAAATTTCGGTTTCATATGATCATGAAAAGAAAATTAGTTCTTGGTGGGCTCCCTGAACTCAGAGTAAGAATAACAGAGTACAAAGGGCTAGAGTAAAGAGAAAGGAGGTTTTTGTTGTTGCTGCTTTGTTTTGTTTTAAATTTACAGATTTTATGTAACACCTTCCTAGTATAAATTTTAAAGACTGGTAAATGCATGTGCTAGTCCACAGATCAATGAATGGGAAACTTCAAGCTCCATTTCACTAATAACTGCTGTTTGCTTACACTTGAATGACTCTATGATCTAAAATTTTATATGTTTAAAATCAAATACAATTTTCCTCTCTAAACTGGCTTCCCCCCTCCTGATTTCTATGACGTTTTATTCTTTTCAAGTAACAGAAAAAATATGTATTTGCGTAGATATATATATATATTTTTTTTTCATTCTTTCTCTTCCCACTTGAACCCAACAACAATAAACTCTTGTAACAGATATGTAAAGTCGAGCAAGACATGTCTTACATAGGTCACAACCAAAAATAGGTGTGCTTCAATACACACTTTAATTCTATGACTTATCTGTCCAGAAGTGGCTATCAGATCTCACTTTTATTCCTCTGGGATCTTGCTTGATCTCTGTATTGATTCGAGTTCTTAAGTATTTTGATTTTGTTTATCTTTACAATGTTGCTATTAACTGCATAAATTAGTAGTTTTGTCCATTCACTCTGCATAAGTTCATACAGGTCGTCTTCCCCTGCATTATGTTTTACAAAAGAACAGTATTCCATTACATTTAAAGAAAACATAGCTTGTTTAGTGATTCTCCAAATGACGACAAATACCATGTCTATTTACAGTTCTTAATTTATATATATATATATAGGGGACCCTTCTTTTTCCTCTTTTATCTCTTTTTTAGTGATATCACTGAGTAAGAAAGAATATTTCATAGGTAGGTTAGTAACTCTATATACTTAATTCCACTTGCTTTCCAGAATGACTGAATCAGTTCACATAACCACGAATCTTACATTATTGTACCTGATTTCCCGTAATTTCTTTATCATTTGTCATTTCCTTTTTTGGTCACCTTTCCTAATCTGAAGGATATGAGGGGAACTTCAGAATTCCTTTATTTGGCATTTCTCTATTATTGATGTGCTGCTTTTGTTGTTTTATAGTGGCCACTGATAATCTGGATTTCTTCCTCTGAAAATCGCCTGGTTATATCCTTGAAATGAATTTTTAAGTTACTTGACCCTCATGGAGTTAGTGAGAGCAAATTGCTTTGTAAACTTCAAAAAGCTACAGTAATGTGATTGTCCCTTGTTAATTGTTAAGCTGCTTTAGCCTGCCGGTCGGTGGTGCAGTGGACAGACTGCTGAGCCTGGCCTGCGTGATCTCTCATCTGTCAAATGGAGAAACCTGAACATTACACACTACTTTTCTTTAAGGAGAAAGTAGGTGGTGCAGTGGATAGAGGCTTAGAGTCAGAGGGACTCCTCTTTCTGAATACAAATCCAGTCTCAGACATGTATTAGCTGTGTGACCCTTTTGCCTCAGTTTCTTAATGTGTAAAATGAGCTAAAGAAGAAAATGACAAACCATTGTACTATCTTTACCAAGAAAACCCTAAATGGGGGTCAGGAGGAATTGAACACAACTGAAAAACAAGCAACAACAACATGCCTTAAGACATAAAGATTAATGGTCATATGAAAAATGTGATCCCCAGTTCCTTTTATTTCTTTGTTTACATAATTCTATCTCTGTGATAAGCTTTCCCCAGCCCTCACTTATCCAGATCCTTCTTGTCCTTCAGGATTCAATTATAGTCTTATCTTTTTGATGAGCCCCATGGCCCTTAATCCTTTCCTGATCTCCTATTATTTGAATTTACTGTGTCAAACCTCTTAGGTTGTGAGCTTTTTGAGAGCAGGGACTGTCTCTTGCCTTTCTTGCCAAGCACTGAGTAAGCACTTAACAAATGCTTACTCACTGACTCATCTGGTAGGGAGCACCCACTTTTCATAGGGAGATAGCTTTATCTTAATTCATCAAGGAAGCCATAAGCCTTCTGAAAGTGGGGACTGTGTATCCACACAGGGTCTCACTGTGTTCAGCACATAATAGGTACTCAAAACACTCAAAACACATCCCTTGAAAGACTATGTGACTAGTAATTCATTCCTTACCAGAGAGACAAAGAAGCAGTTTTCTGGTTCCTAGGGGAATGTTTTAAGGACTGTCATGGTTCATAACTCTCCTTTCCTCAAGGACTGCACAGAGTTTTGGTTCTAACTAATGTATCTCATCTTCTTTCATTAAATGACAGCTCTGATGGAAAGGAAAACTGGCCTAGTGGAAAGAACATTGGAATTAGAGTTAGAAAGAACTGGGTGACAGAGTCCTAGCTTCACCAGTGACCAACTGTGTCAAGCCGTCCATGCAGTTCAGTGGTGGTGAAGATTTTCTCATCTATAGTGATGAGGATAATAATACCTGTCATACCTATTTCACAAAGATTTTTATGAGGATAAAAGAGTCTAGTTGGGAAAAATGCTTTGAAAGTAGAATAATAAAATCATAGACTCTGGGGCTGAAAAGGACTTCAAAGATCACTTAGTATGGGGTCCATGGGACCCTGAAGAGGTTAAGTGACTTGGTTATGGTCACACAGCCAGTTATCAAGCAGGAATTTTAACTGAGTTAGTTCTCCTGAGGTCTCCATCTTTTATCATAATATGGCAGAGAAACAGTGGAAGGAGATTTATATAGAACACCTGTGCACTGTATAATAACTCATTTACAGAGTATTTTGTATGGTTTGCAAAAGTATATTTGGAACTCATAAATAGCCCTGTGAGATGACTATATATCTATATCGATATAGATATAGATATCTATAGATAGATATAGATATAGATATAGATATAGATATAGATAGATAGATATAAATATATATGTATATTTAAATTACCAGTGTAGAAACTAAAGTTCAGACTTACCTATTAAGGTCACATAACTTATTAAATGTTTGGAATAGGATTTGGATGTATGTCTTCCCGACTCCAAGGCCAGCACTCTATTATAACACATTTCACCAACAATATCCCTTCTAGTCATTCTAGATGTGCATTTGTACTGATATATTTTTGTTTTTATGATAAAATATCCATTCCTAGGTTGCATAGTGGATGGAATGCTGGATATCTTGTCAAAAAGAGCTGAGTTAAAATCCAATCAGGCATTCAAAATAATATATCAAAATAAGCATCTGCTAAGCACCTAATATGCTAATTGCTGGAAATACAAATGAGAAAAAGATAGTCCCCCCCCTTCCTTCAAAAAAGATTACAATCAAGTGGGAGAAGATGACATAAAAAAGAATCTAAAAGGGGAAGAAAGGAGAAAGGTGTTCAAAATCGACAAAGGTGAATTGTGAAACAGAACCCCGCCCGAAAAAAAATTAATAATATATATATATTTATATATATATATATATTTGCAGCTTATGAGAATTGAAGAGTTCTGTAAGTTTCTGAGTCTTCTTTATAAAGAGGCTTTGGGAGAAGTTTTTGGTTTTGTTCTCACCTCCCTGGGCAAGCCATTTAACCTCTCTCTGGATCAGTTTTGCCAACTATAAAATTGAAATAATAACAGAATCTACCTACTGAGTAGTTGTAAGGATCAAATGAGATATGTGTAGGACACTTAGAACACATAGTACCTGGCACACTTGAGGTTCAGTCCTTTCAATCTTGTCCAATTCTTCCTGACCCCATTTGGGGTTTTCTTGGTTAGAGATATTCCAGTGATTTGCCATTTCCTTCTCCAGCTAATTTTACATATGAGGAAATTGAGTTAAACTGAGTCAAGTGACTTGCCTAGAGTGATCCAGCTAATGATTATCTGAGACCAGATTGAATTCTGGAAGATGAATCTTTCTGACTCCAGGCTAACACTCTATCCTAGTAGGCACTTAATAAAAGCTTATTCTCTTCCCTCCTTTTCCCTATCCAGCAAAGAATTGTAAAAGTAGTTCATTAAAATCAACCACAAAAAATAAAATCAAATCAACCACAGCAGACAGGTAGCAGAGTAGAGTAGCTTCTACTGAGTTCAAATCTGGACTTAGACACTTACCTAGCTATGTGACCATGGGGCAAATCACTTAACCTTGTGTGCCTCAGTTTCCTCATCTGTAAAATGAGCTGGAGAAGGAAATAATGCTAGTGCTTTTGCCAAGAAAACTCCAAGTGAGATCACAAAAGAATAGGATTTAAATAGAACATATGAATAAACAACAACAAAATCAACTACACCAATTCTGTCTGATAGAAGATTCTACATACATAATCAATCAACAAGGATTTATCATTTATTTGTGAGACACAACACTAATTTTAAGGTATATAAAGACAAAAGTGAAATAAGTAGTGTTAGATCTCAAGTAACATTCTATTGGAGGAGACAATGTGCACCTGAGTAAAAATGGATTATAAGTTATGGGTTTCTCTTCATACACATAAATCCTAGTCTGCAAAAAAAAAAAAAAAAAAAAAAAAAAAAAAAGGCACATTTTGGCTATATTATAAGCAATTAATAGGTGAGCTCACCACTTTAGATAGCAGATGATCCCAGGTTCCTTCTTCCTCTAAGGGCATGATCATTCATGTCCTTTCAATGAGTCTGTCTTTTGGAATTTCATATGTTCTATTTAAATCCTATTCTTTTTGTTAGAAGATGTCATGGAGTCCAATCCCTTCACTTTACAGATGAAGAAATTGAGAAACAGACACAATAAGAAATTTTCTCAAGTTTACATAGCTAATTAAGTGTCAGAGGAGGAGATTTGAAGCCATTTGAATCTTCCTGATTCCAAAAATAGTATCCTGTCAAGCAAGCTATTTCTTTCTAAATAGATTTATTTGTCAGATAAATTTTACATAATTAGAAGACTAAAATATCCCCTTGTTAATCATTCCAGTTGACCTTAGTTTTGAGGTCTGCCATTACAGAAAACAAGACTGATTCACCTTTCATTTAACCTCTTCAAATTTTTGAAGACTCTACTATATTGTCTCCCATTTTCCAAATAAAATATCCCCAATTCCTTCAAGCATTCCTTGGATGATATGATTTCAAGAATGCTAAACTTTTTTTTTTTTCCTTTTAATTTGTTCAGGACACATTCAAGTTTATTAATGTCTCTCCTAAAAGACTATAACCAGACTGAGCAATTTATTTACTGGGATAGACCAATGTATGAGTTAACTAGAACCACTTTTGCTTTGGTTCCTATTTTTTTGAACAAATATGGAGTCTAAGATTGGATGAGTTTGGGGGACTATGACTACTCACATAATGAACATAGCCTAAGTTCATATGGATTGCATATACTCTTGAGATAATGGCTTAAAGTTTACTGTTTCTCTGATTTATTTTGTTTTCCATCCAGTGCTTGCAAAATATTTTAGAAATTTGGAATTTCTCCAAATTCAGTGCATGTCTAGGAATCAAAAAATGGGTGACAAGGATCTCTAATACTCATGTTACCAATATTTATATGTGTGTGTGTGTGTATGTGTGTGTGTGTGTGTGTGTGTGTATGAGGCATATAGATAAGATATGTTTTTTTAAACATAGGATGGCTTGAAACCAATAAAACCCCAGGGCCATTTTCACAATAACTGCAGCTATATGAGAAGCTGATTTTTTTTTAAAACCCAACTTCAATTCTTTACATTTTTTCCTCTTGTAGGTTTTTTTCTGAACATTCCATCCTGCTGAGGCCATTTTGATGCTGTCTTCCTTTGTTTTAGTCATGCCTTCCAGGCTTGTCAAAAATAAATTTGATAAGAATTCTTTCATCCAAGTCATTGTTTAAAATGATAAAAAAGAACACGGTTGAGTACAATGCCCCTCAGGAGGCCACCGAGGGCACTCTTCCAAGCTCCCATTGATCATTCTTGATATAAGGCTATTCAAAAACAGAAAATTTAGTCAGTCTACTTCTCTAATTCATTCTCTAAAATATCATGACAGATTTTTCAAGTTTTTATATAAGCACTAAATGTTCTAAATGTTCACAAATCAGTCACTTAGTAATTCATACTAGAATAAACAAGAATTAATATCAAGTTCACAAATATAATCAGTTTACCCTTCTCCAAAGTTGTTTTTCACAGTCAGGGGCATGTTATCTAGTTTTGGGGCATATCTCCTGTTTTCCATAAGGAAATATGCAACAGATATAGAGAAGAAAGAAATCTTGTAGATAATGAATATAAACAGTGGGAATGTTTATTGAATTAAAGGTTAGGTTATAGAGACCTAGTTTCATATGAAATGGAAAATATAAATGATAAAGATTTATTCCTTTTTTTTTTTTTTCAGCTTGTGATACGTGCTAAAATAAGAAGTAACTGGATTTGGAATAAGAAAACTAACAAACAAGTTATTTTCTATTATCTTGGGAAAAGTCACCTCCTCTCTCTGCAGGTATACTCATATATAAAATGAGAGAGTTTGACCAGATGATCTCTGAGCTTTCTTCCAAACTTATGATCTAGTAATATGTTATCAGTCAGTCTCATTGGCTCTAAAATGAAATAGCACGTCTTCCACATTGACATTTAAGGTCCTCCATAATATGACTCTCTTCCCTGTCCTTCAAGTCTTATTTCCCATAACCTGCCCTCAGAGGATCTCCACTTCAGTCAAATTGGCCTCCTAGGTATCTGCTCTCCATAATATTCCAGTTTTTTGTACTACTGGATGAATCCATGTCTGCAATATTTTCTTTCCTTGTTCCCATCTACTAGAACTAGAATTCCGATACTTCAAGACACAGTTCATATGTTGTCTATGCAAGATTATTTCTATGCTACTAATTTTTCTTTGAGCATTTAGAAACATAAGCAAAATCAAAAGTCTGAAAGAGACACTTCAAAAATAGATGAGTAAAGGACTTCCGGCCAAGATGGCGGCGTGGAGGCAGACAGCTGCTTGAACTCCGCGCTTTCTCTCAAGACTTACTTCATGACAAGCCTCAGAGTTAATGCTTGACCAGAAAAGAAACCCACAAATATTCACCAACAGAAGACATCCTTGAAATTCGCCAGAGAAGGTCTGTGTTTGCTCGGGGGAGGGTCGAACAGACTGGGCGCAGACTGAGGGCAGGCAGCTCACACAGCTCAGACCAGAGGGGGAGGCATACGATCTCTGCTGTTTCTCTGAAAAGGCTTTTACCCCAGTGTGGATGTTCCATTTTGGCAGCAAGCCAGGAGCAACAGAGAGGGTGTAAACACAGGAGGTGAAGATTAAAACCCCAGAAAGCTAGCATCTCTCGGAACCGGCCACCCCTACCCCCACCTGGACTGACAAAGCGCGTTCTCAGAGCCTCAGAGCGCAGACGCAGTGCAGCCATCACTTTCCTGTTAGTGGCTCTCTGCTGCCCTATCCCCAGTCTGTAGAGGAAGCCCATAAACACCATCCAGCCCCATCCCCCCCAAAACAGACCTATTGTTTCTCTTGTCAATTTGTTTTCTTTGATTCAGCTCTTGACAAAATGAACAAAAAATTCAAAATACAGCTTCTGTATGGAGAGAGAGCAGACTTCAAATACTGAGGAGACTAAAAACAGACTGTCCCCAGAGGAATCCCCTAAGGGGATGTGATCTGCTCCTCAATACAAAAGAATCTCAGAGGAAATCAAAAAGGCTCTTGCAAGAGAGCTAGAAGAGAAATGGGAAAAGGAAAGGGAAGCTTGGCAAGAGAGCCTGGAGAAGTTATCCAGAGTGGATAAAGAGATCAAATCATTGAGAAATAAAATTAGTGAATTAGAAAAGGCAAACAATTCCAAGGAAAACAGGATTAGTGAATTGGAAAAGATAAACAACTCCAAGGAAAACAGGATTATTGAGCTGGAAAAGGTAAACAACTCCAAGGAAAACGGGATTAATGAGCTGGATAAAGAAATAAGCTCTCTAAAAAATAAAATGGAAAAAAAATTCCATAGAAGAAAAAAACTCACTTAAAAACACAATTGGACAATTACAAAAAGATATAAAAAAAGTGAGTGAGAAAATACATCATTGAAAATTAGACTGGAACAAGTAGAAATGAATGACTCAAGGAGAAATCAAGAGGTAGTCAAGCAAAACAGAGAAAGGAAACAATTGAAAAGAATGTTAAGTACCTTATTAGAAAGACAATAGACCTGGAAAACAGATCCAGGAGAGACAATTTGAGAATAATCGGACTCCCTGAAAAATGTGAGGAAAAAAAGAGCTTGGACACTATTTTCGAGGAAATTATCAAAGAGAACTGCCCAGATGTTTTGGAAACAGAGGGTAAAATAGATATTGAAAAAATTCATCCATCACCTACTGAAAGGGACCCTAAAATCAAAATGCCAAGAAATATACTGGCCAAGTTCAAGAACCATCAGACAAAGGAAAAAATATTGGAAGCTGCTAGAAAAAATCAATTCAGATATGGTGGAGCCACAATAAGAATAATCCAGGATCTAGCAGCTTCTACATTAAAAGAACGAAGGGCCTGGAATATGATATTCCAAAACCAGACCTACATAAAATGTTTGATCTTCAAATACAGAACTCAAGAGATTTCTAAAAAGGTAAAAAGAAATCTTGAGAACTATACTTCTGCCAAAAAAATATGTAAAGAACATATGTACAATTTGTCTTAGAAACTAGAGGTGGAAAGGAAATTATATCATAAAAAAGTGTAAAGTGGTGGTACTACATCTCATGAAGAGGCAAAGGTAACCTATTATATCTGAGAGAAAGAAAGGAGGGAGATGAACATAGTGTGTATCAATAGACATATTCGATTTATGGTGAAACTTCTTCCACTTCATTGAAAAGTGAAAGGGAAGGAGTAAGCTAAGGGGAAGGGAATACAGAAATTGTGAGGAAAAGGGGTAAAATAGGAAGAGGAACTTTAAGGTGGGGGAGGGATAGTAAAAAGGGAGGGCTGTGAAAAGCAAGTGGTGTTCACAAGTTTAATACTGGGTAGGGGGGTAAGAGGGAAGGAAAGGGGAAAAGCATAAGCAGGGCTTAATAGGATGGCAGGCAATATAGAATTAGTCCTTTTAACCATAAATGTGAATGGGGCAAACTGCCTCATAAAGAGGAAGTAGTTAGCAGACTAGATTAAAAGTCAGAATCCTACTATATGTTGTTTACAGGAAACACACTTGAAACAGGGTGATACATTCAAACTAAAAGTAAAAGGGTGGAGCAGAATCTATTATGCTTCAGGCAAAACCAAAAAAGCAGGAGTAGCCATCCTCATCTCAGATCAAGCAAAAACAAAAATTGATCTAATTAAAAGAAATAAGGAAGGGCATTATATCCTGCTAAAGGGCAGCATCAATAATGAAGCAGTATCAATATTAAACATATATGCACCAAGTGGTGCAGCATCTAAATTCTTAAAAGAGAAATTAAGAGCGCTGCAAGAAGAAATAGACAGCAGAACTATAATAGTGGGAGATCTCAATCTTGCACTCTCAGAATTAGATAAATCAAACCACAAAATAAATAAGAAAGAAGTCAAAGAGGTAAATAGAATACTAGAAAAGTTTGATATGATAGATCTTTGGCAAAAGCTAAATGGAGACAGAAAGGAGTATACTTTCTTCTCAGCAGTTCATGGAACCTATACAAAAATTGATCATATACTAGGGCATAAAAACCTCAAAATCAAATGCAGTAAGGCAGAAATAGTAAATGAATCCTTTTCAGACCACAATGCAATCAAAATTACATTTAATAAAAAGCCAGGGGAAAATAGACCAAAAAATAATTGGAAACTAAATAATCTTCTTATACTAAAGAATGATTGGGTAAAACAGCAAATCATAGACATAATTAATAACTTCACCCAAGAAAATGACAATAATGAGACATCATACCAAAATGTGTGGGATACAGCCAAAGCAGTAATAAAGGGAAGTTTTATATCTCTACAGGCCTACTTGCATAAAATAGAGAAAGAGAGGGCCAACGAATTGGGCTTACAACTAAAAAGAGAAAGAAATTAAAAACCCCAGACAAACACAAAACTTGAAATTCAAAAAATAAAAGGTGAGATTAATAAAATTGAAAGTAAAAAAACTATTGAATTAATTAATAAAACTAAGAGTTGGTTCTATGAAAAAACCAACAAAATAGACAAACCTTTAGTAAACCTGATGTAAAAAAGGAAAGAGAAAAAGCAAATTGTTAGTCTTGAAAATGAAAAGGGTGAACTCACCACTAATGAAGAGGAAATTAGAACAATAGTTAGGAGCTACTTTGCTCAACTTTATGCCAATCAATTCGATAACAAATGAAATGGAAGAATACCTTCAAAAATATAGCTTGCCCAGATTAACAGAGGAAGAAGTAAGTAGTCTAAATAGTCCCATCTCAGAAAAAGAAATAGACCAAGCTATTAACCAACTTCCTAAGAAAAAGTCCCCAGGACCAGATGGATTTACAGGTGAATTCTACCAAACATTTTAAGAACAACTAACTCCAATGCTATGTAAACTATTTGAAAAAATAGGGATTGAAGGAGTCCTACCAAATTCCTTCTATGACACAGACATGGTACTGATACCTAAACCAGGTAGATCGAAAACTGAGAAAGAAAATTATAGACCAAAATAGACTTCAGAAAATCATCCCCAGGATAATACAATATGACCAAGTGGGATTTATACCAGGAATGCAGGGCTGCTTTAATATTAGGAAAACTATTAGTATAATTGACCATATTAATAATCAAATTAATAAAAACCATATGATCATCTCAATAGATGCAGAAAAAGCATTTGATAAAATCCAACATCCATTCCTACTAAAAACGCTTGAGAGTATAGGAATAAATAGACTATTCCTTAAAATAATAAGGAGCATATATTTAAAACCTTCAGTAAACATCATATGTAATGGCAATAAACTAGAACCTTTCCCTGTAAGATCAGGAGTGAAACAAGGTTGCCCACTATCACCATTACTATTCAATATAGTACTAGAAACTCTAGCCTTGGCAATAAGAGCCGAGAAAGAGATTCAAGGAATTAGAGTAGGAAATGAGGAAATCAAATTATCACTTTTCGCAGATGACATGATGCTATACTTAAAGAACCCCAAAGACTCTGTTAAAAAGCTATTAGAAATAATTCAGAATTTTAGCAAAGTTGCAGGATACAAAATAAATCCACATAAATCCTCAGCATTTTTATACATTACCAACACAATCCAACAGCAAGAGATACAAAGAGAAATTCCATTCAAAATAATGGTCGATAGTATAAAATATTTGGGAATATATCTACCAAAGGAGAGTCAGGAATTATATGAGCAAAATTACAAAACACTTGCCACAAAAATAAAGTCAGATTTAAATAATTGGAAAGACATTCAGTGTTCTTGGATAGGCCAAGCCAATATAATTAAGATGACAATACTCCCTAAGCTAATCTATTTTAGTGCTATACCAATCAGACTTCCAAGAAACTATTTTAATAACCTAGAAAAAATAACAGAATTCATATGAAACAACAAAAGGTCGAGAATTTCAAGAGAAGTAATGAAAAAATAATTAAGTGAAGGTGGTCTAGCTGTACCTGATCTAGAACTGTATTATAAAGCAACAGTCACCAAAACCATTTGGTATTGGCTAAGAAATAGACTAGTTGATCAGTGGCATAAGTTAGGTTCACAGGGCAAGATAATGAATAAAAATAGCATTCTAGTGTTTGACAAACACAAAGATCCCAAATTTTGGGATAAGAATTCATTATTTGACAAAAACTGCTGGGAAAACTGGAAATTAGTATGGCAGAAACTAGGCATGGATCCACATTTAACACCACATACTAAGATTAGATCAAAATGGGTCCAAGATTTAGGCATAAAGAACGAACTCATAAATAAATTGGAGGAACATGGGATGGTTTACCTCTCAGACTTGTGGAGGAGGAAGGAGTTTGTGTCCAAGGGAGAACTAGAGACCATTATTGATCACAAAATAGAAAATTTTGATTACACCAAATTAAAAAGTTTCTGCACAAACAAAACTAATGCAAACAAGATTAGAAGGGAAGTAATAAATTGGGAAAATATTTTTACAGTTAAAGGTTCTGATAAAGGCCTCATCTCCAAAATATACAGAGAATTGACTTTAATTTATAAGAAATCAAGCCATTCTCCAATTGATAAATGGTCAAAGGATATGAACAGACAATTTTCAGATGATGAAATTAAAACTATTTCCACTCATATGAAAGAGTGTTCCAAATCACTATTGATCAGAGAAATGCAAATTAAGACAACTCTGAGATATCATTACACACCTGTCAGATTGGCTAAGATGACAGGAACAAATAACGATGAATTTTGGAGGGGCTGTGGGAAAACTGGGACACGGATGCATTGTTGGTGGAGTTGTGAAAGAATCCAACCATTCTGGAGAGCAATCTGGAATTATGCCTAAAAAGTTATCAAACTGTGCATGCCCTTTGACCCAGCTGTACTACTACTGGGCTTATACCCAAGGAAATACTAAAGAAGGGAAAGGGACCTGTATGTGCCAAAATGTTTGTGGCAGCCCTTTTCATAGTGGCTAGAAACTGGAAGATGAATGGATGTCCATCAATTGGAGAATGGTTGGGTAAATTATGGTATATGAATGTTATGGAATATTATTGTTCTGTAAGAAATGACCAACAGGAGGAATACAGAGAGGCTTGGAGAGACTTACATCAACTGATGCTGAGTGAAACGAGCAGAACCAGAAGATCATTATACACTTCAACAATGATACTGTTCGAGGATGTATTCTGATGGAAGTGGATATCTTCAACATAGAGAAGAGCTAATCCAATTCCAATTGATCAATGATGGACAGAATCAGCTAAATCCAGAAAAGGAACACTGGGAAATGACTGTAAACTGTTATTTTTACCTTCTGAATCCAATTCTTCCTGCGCAACAAGAAATTTGGTTCTACACACATATATTGTATCTAGAATATATTATAATATATTTAACATGTATAAGACTGCCTGCCATCTGGGGGGAGGGGGTTGAGGGAGGAAGGGAATAAATCTGAACAGAAGTAAGTGCAAGGGATAATGTTGTAAAAAATTACCCATGCATATGTACTGTCAAAAAAAAAGTTATAATTATAAAATAAAATTAAAAAAAAATAGGTGAGTAAAGAGTAGTACTCTTATGAATGAAGGGGAATAAATGCCATAGAATAATGTATTTTCATGGATTCTTAAGCTGTAAATTGCACAATAATCTAGGTTCTAGGAAGCAGTCAGTTCTAGGTGTGAATATATTTGTGATTTTGGGTTTGTTGTAAATGCTATTTTTACCTAATTTTTAAAAGAGTGTGTGGGGTGTGTGTGTGTGTGTGTGTGTGTGTGTGTGTGTGTGTGCATCACCAAACCAAATCCAAATGTGAGATTCAAGCATTATCTCCATTATAAGACCTGCTTCTTGTGTGCCTCTTTTATGTAAGAAAATTTGCACCATTCTATCTCTCCCTTCCCCTTTTCCCAGTGCATCTCTTTTTCTCAACCTTTCATTTTTTTAATGAGATCATCCCAACATAATTGAATCACACCTGTACTATCTGCCTCCTAACTCCTAAGGAGAATAAAATTCTCAGGAATTAAAAGTATCATTTTCTCATGTAGGAATGTAAACAGTTTAACTCCATTGAGTCATTGATGAGAAGCTATTCATAATTACCTTTTCATTTTTTTCAAGTCTTCTGTTTGAATATCAAAATTTCTTTTCAGCTCTGGTTTTTTCATCAGGTGTTCTTGGATGTTCTTAATTTTTCTAGATGGGTTATTTTTGTTTACAATTCTAATTTCTTTGCCCTCCAGAATACCAATACCTCTGACCCTTTGACATGGAAGCTGCTAGATCTTATGTGATCCTAACTATGGCTCCATAATATTTTAATTATTTTTTCTGGCTGTTTACAATATTTTCTCCTTAATCTGGGAACTCCGGTATTTGGCTATAATATTTCTGGTAGTTTTCAATTTGGAATATCTTCCAGAAAATTAGTGGATTCTTTCAAATTCCATTTTACCCTCTTGATCTAAGATATCAAAACAGTTTTCCTTGGTAGTTTTTTTGAAATATGATGTCCAAGATCTTTTTTTTTTTTTTTAAATCATGACTTTCAGGTAGTTTAACAATTTTAACATGACTTCTTATTGATCTGTTTTCCAGGCCAGTTGTTTTACTAATAACATACTCCACATTTTCTATTTTTTTCATTCTTTAGACTTTATTTGATTCTTTCTGGAAGTCTTATGATTCATTAGGTTCCACTGGCCCAGTTCTAATTTTTAAGAATTACTTTCCTCTGTGAGCTCTTGTATCTCTTTTACCATTTCGCCAACTCTTTTTAAATAATTTTTTCTTCAGTGAATTGTTGTACCTCCTTTCCATTTATCATATTTTGCTTTTTAAGGAGTTCTTTTCTTCAGTGACTTTTTGTGCCTTTTTTATTATTAGGCTAATTCTGCTTTTTGAGTTGATATTTTCTTTAGTATTTTTGTGTCTCTTTTGCTAAATTGTTAATTCTCTTTTCATAATTTTCTTGCATCTCCTATTTCTTTGCCCATTTTCTTCTACTATTCTATTTTTTACTTTAACTCTTCTAGGAATTTTTTTCAATTTTGGGAATTTTTTCTTTAAGACTTTGCTTCTAGTTGTTTTCACATTGCTTATTTTCCCAACATTTATTTCATTTTTTAAATTATTATACCTTTGTATTTACAAAACATATGCATGAGTAGTTTTTTCAAGCAATGATTCTAATAAAACCTATTCAAATTTCCCCCTTCCTTCCCCCTTCCCCTCCCCCAGATGACAGGTAGTCCATCATATTAAATATGTTAAAATATATGTTAAATCCAATATATGTATACATATACATATTTATACAGTTATCTTGCTGCACAAGAAAAATTGGATGTAAAAAGAAAAAAAAAACCTAAGAAGGAAAACAAAAATTCAAGCAAACTAACAGAAAGAGTGAAAATGCTATGTTGTGGTCCACATTCATTTCTCATAGTCCTCTTTCTAGGTATAGATGGCTCTCTTCATTACTGAACTGGTTTGAATCATCTCGTTGTTGAAAAGAGCCACATCCATCAGAATTGATCATTGTATAGTTTTATTGTTGCCATGTACAATGATCTCCTGGTTCTGCTCATTTCACTCAGCATCAGTTTATCTAGGTCTCTCCAGGCTTCTCTGAAATCATTTTTTACTTAACCATAATATTCCATAACATTCATATGCCACAATTTATTCAGCCACTCTCTACTTGATGGGCATCTATTCAGTTTTCAGTTTCTAGCCACTACAAAGAGGGCTGCCATAAACATTTTGGCACATACAGGTCCTTTTCCCTTCTTTATGATCTCTTCTGGATTTAAGCCCAGTAGTAACACTGCTGGATCAAAGGGTATGTGCACAGTTGATAACTTTTGGAGCATAGTTCTAAACTACTCTCCAGAACGTTTGGATCCATTCACAGTTCCATCAACAATGTATCAGTGTCCCAGTTTTCCCACATCCCCTCCAACATTTGTCACTGTCTTTTCCTCTTCTGAGAGGTGTATAGTGGTATCTTGGAATTGTCTTAATTTGAATTTCCCTGATCAATGATTTGAAACATTTTTCATATGACTTGAAATTGTTTCAATTTCTTCATCTGACATTGTCTGTTCATATCCTTTGACCATTTATCAACTGGAGAATGGTTTGATTTCTTATAAATTTGAGTCAATTCTCTGTATAATTTGGAAATGAGGCCTTTATCAGAACCCAAAGTTTATTTCTTAGTCTTCCCTATCACCACAGCAGCTTTTTATAGTGTTCTTTTTTGTACTGTTTTCTCATTCCAGCCCATTTCTTGATCTTGACCTTGTGAAGTGACCTTGACCTCTGCTCTCTTAGGGATGGAGAGGTGCTAAGGCAAGTTTCAGGATTTTTCCTGCTCTTCTTTTCAGAGCTAGTTCTTGGACCCTGCAAGTTTTCAGTACTTCCAAGTTCTGGGAAAGTTGTGGTCACTACTCTTCTAATCTGTTCTTTGGTCTTTACTCAGGAAGCATTTTTGCTTCCTTCTAGTAACAAGTGCCATTGCTCTTATTGGCTTTGGAAGTGGGACCAGAGCCCTTGTTCCCTTGTGACAAGCACTCTTTTCTGTGTGCAACTGCTACCCAGAACTGCTTATGGGCCATACAGTTGCCCATCAGTCCTACCTCCATCCAGTGCCCCCAAAGGGCCCTTGGGAACTTCTGGCTGACCTGCTGTCCAGTCCATTTATTGATTATGAGAGCTGAGAGCTCCCAAAGCTACTACTGCTGTCATGGCCTCCTTTCAAAGTTCACTGCTAGTATGCCTTTCTTGCTCTGGGCTTACATCCACCCCATTGTTGTAGATCTCTCCTGAGAACCTATGAAGCTATCCTAGGCTGGGAAAATGTCTCTCTCTAACCTTCTGTGGGGTCTGACCTGCACAATTTGATCTGAGGAGTTATTTTAAAACTTTCTTGGAGGGGGGTGTTGGAAGAGTTCATCTAGGTCCCAGCTTGTACTCCACTATCTTGGTTCTGCTTAGCCATTCATTTCTATCTCCTCCTTTCAAAAACCTTATACACGGATGTGTCTAGTTTTTTAAAACATACATATACAAACACATGAGGTACACACATATACACACTCATGTGTATGTATGTATTTACATATATATTTTATTCCACAATATTAACATGTTCTGTATTATCTTATCAATTACTGATAATTTAAAATGAAGGGGGAATCTCAAACCAGAGATATTTTTCTGACTACAATGTCATTTTCCATTCACTGAGAATAAGTTTTCCCTGGCTCTGGAACTGAGAGTCAATGTCCACAATAAAGTCTATACTGTTTACTGTCCATCTGACAAGACTTATTCTCCCCCTAAGTTATCTTTGTAAAGTGAGAGGGGCATCCTAAATGGCTTCTGAAATCCTTCCAAGTTCCAGATATTATGATCATTTGATATTAGAATTGGAAGAAATCTCAGACAGCATTTTTCCTACCCCATCCTTTTTTAGCTGCAAAAGGAAACTGAGGTCTAGAAAGCTAAAGTGAGTTGCTCAGATTTAAGTGAGTTTTAGCAGAATCTGCCATGGCAAGAACTCCGCTTTTTCTGATATCCAATCCACCTTCTTTCTATATCTTCATTTTTTTTTTTTTTAATCTAGGGAACACTTTTCAATTCTCTGATTTCATCTGAGAAAAGCCTTCAATTAGTCATTAAAGACCTTTAACACCTTCTAATCTCTTTTTTTAGGGAAGACCCCAGTGTTGGCTAGAGCATCAACAAGGAACCGGAGACAGTGAAAATTCAAAGCTACAATCCTGAATCTGAAATCAAGAGGTTCCTTGTAGTCTTTTTATTAAATTGTTGAGACTAAAAATGAAATGAGTTTTCTGGAAAAGACATTTCTCTCTGGTCTTTGTGTAACCTTTGAAACCACTTCAACCCTGCTAGTCTGAGAACAAACTCAGAACTACTGGGAGGAAGCTGCTTTTGTGGAAGCACAGTATTTTTAACACTGGAAGAGACCTTGATATTATCTAGTCTGACCTCATTTTTACACTTGAAATTGAGGCTAAGTGCCTTGCCCAGGGTCACCTGGGTGCCTAGAGACAGAGCCAGTACCCGGAGAAAATCAGAGCTGAAAATGAGCAGTTTGAAGAATTAATCACTTGATGCTTCTTTAGGTTAATATAGTGTATCACAACACACACTCCAAATAGCTTTTTATCTTTTCATTTTTCCTGTTAAAGGCCTGTGATTGACGTATTCACACAACGATTCTATTAACTAATTACAGGATTATAATAGAATCTAGTAATTCTTTAATTACAGGCTGGTATAGAGTTCTTAACCTACTTTCTGGAATATAATAAAACAACTCCACATTTTCATTCATTCATCATGTGATGAGAATAGAGGATAACCACAGACAGACTTCATATGCTCCTTTTCTCCACACAAAGAAAACCAGGGGAAGGTTATCAATGTATTGGATATGGACCCCTTGCAGAGAATTTGTGAGAGGGATTGGACAAGAATTGCTCAAAATGGGTAGAAAGATGCAAAATATTGTTCCTTCCAGGGATAGTAGGAATTCATTTAATAATGTAGGAAAGGATATTCTCCCCAGAAAATTATTTAGTGTTGACTATAAAGGGCCCAAAAAGATAGATACCCTGAACTGTAAAAGGGAAGATGTTGGAATATGTCAGAGGTCTCTAATCTGGATTCTGTAATTTTGTTTTCATTTTTATAAATGTTTCAACTTAAATTACTTGTATATTTTATATTATGCATTTTAAAATTTTCATAGAAAATGTCAAAAGACTTCTGCAGATTGCCAAAAGTAGGCACAACATTCAAAAAGGGGTTGAGAAGTTTTGGATTAGATGATCTCTAATTTCCATAACTCTACTAAAATCTTATACCTTGGCTTTTGCAATGTCTACATGAATAATTTGGGATTTGGTTCTTAACAGGTAGTATTTAAAAATAGAAAGCAATGGTAGTTTTAAGGATCAAAATGTTCATGGCCATGATTAATTTTATAACATTCCCATCTTTTCTCCAGCAGCCTCTCTGCTGAATTCTATTGTAAAATAGTCCAAGGGGAGACTGCCATTACTCATATATTTCATATACTATATGCTGATATAGATTAGCCTCTAGAGTTAAATTGAAAAAATAATAAAATGTATCACTCACTTTTATATATGTGTGGCTATATGAATTCAGCATCTTATACCAGGAACACTTTCAGATGATGATGACACAAAAAATTAAAATAGTCCTTGTATCCAAGGAGCTTTCCATCACTACCAACTGCTCCTAAAAAATCCTGGATCCTTGAGCAGTATACTGACCACAAAAGAATACTTTGAAGTAGGATGGTATAAAAATACTGGCTTGAAATCATAACTTTGACCAGCATCACACAGCTAGTAACTACCTAAGTCATTTTACTGAGTTACTCTATGTCTACAAAAAGACAGTGGTGAGTGAATGATCTCTAAGATCCCTTCTGACCCATCAATCATTCTATGATCCCTCTCCTTGGGGTCTTTTCCACCAGATTCATGAGTCCAACCAAGATTAGATAGATAGATGTGTGGGATACCAGCAGAATGGAAGGCTCCACAACAAGAACCTTGCCACCTCATGGTAATATTGTGGCACTTAATTATTTAAAATAGTGGAAGTATTATCATTGATTACATATATGTTATTTTTTCTTTCGAGACATTCAGCAGGCTTTTGTTTTTTTTTTTTAATGATTTATGTTTTTATGAATATGGGAATGCCTAAGAGGAAATCTCTCCTACAAATATAGTTCTATAAATGCACAGAAAAATAGTGTTAGAGAGGTGTCTAGGATCCTGAGAGATAGGCTGGATCACCTAGGGTTCACATGGCCATCAGACTTTCTGAATCACAAAAAAATTCTCTATCCATCGTGGTAAGTACCACAAAGGAGAGAAAATTGGGTTTGGAATCAGAAGCCACTGTTACCACATGTAAAATACCAAGGTTCTTCTCCTCTGTAGATCCGTGTTTACTACTCTCTAAAATTTAGATAAAAATATGTACTTGTGATATCACTAGCCATGTGCCGAGTTAAGTAGTGCACTGGCAGGACCACAGGACTTGGAATCAGAAAGTCTCAAATCAAATCTTGCCACTGGCATTTTCTAGCTATGAGATCCTGGGCAAATCAGTTAAGCTCCTTCAACCAGAGTTTCCTCATCTGTAAAATGGAGTTAATAATAGCAACTACCAACTACCTTCCCCGGGTTTTTGTGAGGATAAAAATTGTTAACACATTAAAAAACATTTTGATACAACATTAAAATGTTAATATAAAGGCTATTTTAATGAATTAGTTTGAGGAATTATTTTTTATAAAATTTGAAGAAAAGTGTGTTATAAATTTCAAGCATTCTCTGTATTTAACTTGTTATTATCATTGTACAGTCATTTTTCATCAAATATACTGCCATTTCTTCCTCTAGCTCTTTTTATAAATGAGGAAATTGAGGCAGATGAGATTAAGTGACTTTCCCAAGATCACACAGTAAGTAAATGTCTGAAGTCATATTTGAATTAAGGAAAATGAGTGTTCTTGACTCCAGACTCAGAATTCTATCTAATATGTCTCCAAGTTGCTCATTGCTATATTATTAAATCAATACAATTCAAGTGCATTTGTTTCGACAGCAGGGATGGAAAGAAGGAGTAAGGAAATTAAAGGAAATATATTATCTTATTGTTTTCCAAAGCAAAATGAAATGTTTTTGTTTTTCTTCTTTTGAAATTCAAGCTTAGGAATTTGGAATTTAATTTGATCACAAGGATTTGAATATCATTGAATATCAATGTCACCTACCTACTTCATTGCTGGAGCTAATGCAGCAAAGTGACATTATCTGTGAACATTGATGGAGGCAGTCGGGTCTATGGTTCCCACTTGTGGGTGATGATGTGGCTGAGGGGGATTTTCAAGGTTAATCACCTGCTCTGAGGTCTTGATTTCCACTTCCCTGGGGACGTTAACTTGATGCCCATCTCAATATACCTAAGAAATTGTGCTAGTGTTATTTAAAAATTTAGCTCTAAAAAAATACAGAACACACAAAAACCACTATTGATCGCCTGTCTGAGTTCTTGTGCTAGTTTTCAGAATGATTCAAATCTGATTCTAGGTAAGAGAAAAAATAATTCTGGTCACCCTCCATTCCAGGGCTCAGAAATGAAAAGCAGTTAGCCAGTTCAGATGAGAGAAATGATCTCAGAAAGAATGGAGAAGATAAAGTGATGGAATACCAGTGATTCCCTGCCATATTTGTATAACAATTATGGAGACTGGGGCAGGACTTATAAAAAAATGCTCTTCATTTGCAAAGTGCTTCATAATTATTTTTTCTCCACCAATTCTTATAATAAACAACCCTAGAAATTACTTAAATCCTGCTTCCCAGTTTATATAGGAAAAAACCGGTGGGGGAAGAGAGGGGAAGCAAAATGGATTGTTCTGAATCATTTGACTTTTTTAGAACAGTACAATTAATAATTCTTTCCAGGCATAGGGCAATAGAATACATTAAAGAATATATATATATATATATATATATATATATATATATATATAAAATCAAGTTATACTGATATGTATACTTTTTTTGGAAAACTGCTAATAACCATAATGTGTTCACAGTGAAATATGGAACACTCTAGGTCCATATACCAACTAGCTAAGTCCCTATATCATATGATTAGATAAGAGGCTGATACTATAATAGAAAATGCTTTGAATTTGGCATCAAAAAACTTAGGTCTCAATCTTGGTTACATTTCTTATCCCTTGTTGGACCTTGGCCAGGTTATTTCAGTACAAAAGAGGCTCCATTTTCTTGGCTGCTTATAAAATAATGGTGAGGGAGGGGAAACTAAATGATCTCTAAGGCCTCTTCTAGTTCTGATTCACAGAATCATATTGTCAGACACATTGCTAAGTTCTATTATTTCAGCTGATCATAAGATTCTAGAATTAGAGCTGGGGGTGGGGGCAGAAATCGATTTTAGAAGTTTCATCTATGCTAATTCCATAATTTAACATAAGAGAAAAGAGGAACCTAAAAGAATTATGTGACATTTTCACAAGTTCACACAGAAAGGGAGAGAGCTGAGCTTTGAACCTAGGAATATCTTGTCACTTTGCACTTGGCATAATACCTACCACTTGGTAGCCACATAAATATTTCCTCCCCTTCCTTCCTTTCTTCCTTCCTCCCTTCCTCCTTTCCTTCCTTCCTTCCTTTCTTCCTTCCTTTCTTTCTTCCTTCCTTCCTTCCTTCCTTCCTTCCTTCCTTCCCTCCTTCCTTCCCTCCTTCTCTCCCTTCCCCCTTCCTTGCTTCCTTCTCTCCCTTCCCCTTTCCTTCCTTCCTTCCTTCCTTCCTTCCTTCCTTCCTTCCTTCCTTCCTTCCTTCCTTCTTTCTCTTCCTTCCTTCTTTCTCTTCCTTCCTTCTCTCTCTTCCTTCCTTCCTTCCTTCCTTCCTTCCTTCCTTCCTTCCTTCCTTCCTTCCTTCCTTCCTTCCTTCCTTCCTTCCTTCCTTCCCTTCCTTTCTTCCTTTCCTTTCTTTCCTTCCTTCTTTCCTATCCTACCAAGCTGCCTTTCAATCTTATGATCCAGCAAGGTTAAAGGAATCATAAAAAGATAAGTTATCATTGATAACACCTTTATTTTCAAGCAGAGCTGGAGAACTGAGCCATCCAGTGATCAGTGATACAGCTTTTGCTGGAAACTTCTAAATAAAAAATGCCACACTATCACACCTACCAGTAACCCTCATGTATGAGATAGCCAATTCAGATGCACAGTACTGATAATCACAAAGAATTCAGTCATTCAGTCAGTTACAAACATATGCTTGTTTGTGCAGATGCAAATAGTTTATATTCCTATCACATTGTAAAATATATTCCTGCAAGATGAGGTCAAACCAGAGATACAAACAAACCAATACTACAAATGTAGTATTCTAAAGGTTCCTCTTTTTTAGACACCCCCTTTCTCTGTGAATTACAAAAATCGCTAATACTTACATAAAGTTTACTGTGTACTAGGAACTATGCTAAGAACTTTATACATTTTGTCTCATTTGATTCTAACATTAATCCTGCTAGGTTAGGTGCTATTAAATATACCCCCAATTTACAGGTGAGGAAACTGAGGCAAACAGGACCAAGGGACTAGCACAAAACTAGTAAGAATCTGAAGCTGGATTTGAACTTAGGGTTTCCTAACTCCAGACCTACCAAACTACCATGAAACAGACAAACAAAAGACTATCCCTTCTCACTCACAGTTCTTATCTTTGAGTTAATGGGATAATTGTTTTGATGAAATGAAGGTGGAAGACACACAGAATTCAAAAAGGCAATCAATGAGAGCAAAGTTGCATTAATCCTTTGCCCCTCTATTCTTATAAAGAATATTTATTTCTCTTTTTTGTTTTCTTCTGTCTCCTAATTTCTCATTTCTCTTCTTTTTTCTTTTCCCCTTTTTTTAATCTCACTCTATTTTTTTTTTTAAATTTGCCCATATCACCTTGCCCTTAAGTCACAAGTATACACATTCAACCAGTCCTCACCTCAATTTATCCAGAAGAGATTGCCTGCCCAACCACGGGGAACAGAGGCATCTTGAGTAGTCACAGAATCATACAGGTATACAATTGATGAGGTCAAAGGCAATGAGGGCAGAGTTGTTAGTCTGATCTTCTCATGGACCAATAAACATTTGTTGTTCCATTCCATAGATTATAACCCAAGTCACCTCACAAATGCATGCTTCTGGTTATAAGAGGGAATCAATTGAAAAAATGTGAATGGAACATTGTCAACTAAACCCCACTGGGGAGAAAACCTATTTAATAATCATACTAATGATAACTGAATTCATAAAGTGTTTGTTAAATGTCTGATAATAAATATTCTTATTATATATGAATACATATGATCACATTTGTCTTCTGCATGGAAAATAGCCCCCAATACATATATTTCTACTGTGAACCACCTCCACAAGGTAGTATTACAAGTGTTACCCTCATTTAAGAAATGAAGAAGTTGAATTTCACAGATATTAGGTGAATTTTCTAAGATCATAGAGAACTAGGTAATGAGCTATGATGCTAAATTCCAATTTTAGCCCTCTTTCCATTATACTATGTTGACTTTCACATTTATCAAATTAGAATCAAGGAAGTGCTTAAGTGCCTACTATGTGCCAGGTATCATGCTGAGGATAAGAGAGACAAAAAAAGCAATAGTCCCAGTTTCAAGAGGTTTAAAGTCTTCTAGGCAGAATAATACCTATATTCAATAAAATAGAATACAAGATAAGAAATGAAGGGCCAGAGAAGAAGATAAAATATTCTAGGGACATTTGACCCGATAGAATACACTAATAACAGCTGAATAGAGGATGAAGGAGAGAAAATCAGAACAAGCTGCATGGTATAGCTAAGCTAACCCTTGAAGGAAGAGAGCCATCTCAGAAGGAAGAGATGGGGAGAGAAAGGTGGCTTCGTGTACTTATAAATTCCATTGGACACTGAGTCACATCTACACTGACTGACCTATACTGACCTATCTTACAGAACTATTTGGGCAGCTCACTGTGATCATGTAGATAAATTACCATACTAATGAGTCTAAAAGGGTCAGCTATTATTATTCTGGGCATATGAGGTTGTCTGTAAAAATGCCCAAAGGTGGAAAACAAGGCTTTGAGCTTGTGAAATCTTGTGTCATGAGGTCTCTGATTCATGAATTTATTCAACTACCTCTATTAGAACTAGAATGCAGAGTGAATGAACTCAGGCAATAAACATATAATTAGCACCTACTATGTGCCAAGTGGGTGGCATGGGGGCAGAGCACCAGACCTGGAATCAGAAAGACCTAAGTGCTAAATTTAAAATCTGGCCTCAAATACTTCCCAGCTATGTGACCCTGAGCAAGTCACTTCACCCTATTTGTCTCCATTTCTGCATCTTTTAAATGATCTATAGAAGGAAATGGCAAACGATTCTTGCATCTTTGCCAAGAAAAGTCCAAATGGGATCATGGAGAGTCATCCAAACTGGAAACAACAGAATAACAAAATGTGCCAGTCACTGTGCTGAGTGCTGAGGATATATAACGAGTATATGAAGGTGAGTGGATTGTAGAAGGCTAAAAATGTCATAACTCAGATAAATAACAGAAAACATTTAATGGCAACTTTCATACAACTCAAAATTCAGTCCCTAACTTGACAGTCCTATCTTAGTTGTCTATAAAAGTAGAGCATCCCCATTAGTAAGTAAAGGGAGAGTTATAGGGCTGGTTTTTAACCCCAGGAGTCAGTTTTACAAGACTCTAAAGCTCATCAGCTTATCAACTTTTGAAGAAAAACTTAGTTGTCAGAGAGAGAAGGTGAGCCTCTTGGGAGTAAGGAGGCGGGGAAGAGATGCTGAAGACTGCTTGGAGTGGGTTGGGTGCACCAAGTGGGGCATGAAGGGCTCACCTTGGGGTATGGAGGGCAATCTCTTCCAAAGAGAATACACTACTGAGAAAATTTTGATTTTTAACTATTTTTGCTAATTAAGTGTTAAATTCAATGGCTTCAACACTACTAAAAGGGCACAGATTCCCCCAAAATTTCCATCTATTGAGAGAGGTCCCTTCTCTCCCAGGCAGGGTTCTGAATTGGGTAGTCTTGGATTCTAAGATTTTATGAAAACAAGTATGTGCCTGCTCAGTTAAGGTCTGAAAGAAATCTGCCAAAAGACCTAAAATTTTAAAATATAGTCAGTTTTTTTTCTTTTCATATATCTCGAGAGACTTCCTTGAGAGCCTGAACCTATGAAGGAACACATGGCAGATGGATGCTAAGGTTTTCTTCCTAGTTGTGCCAAGGGCAACAGAAAGATTGGGTGATGGCCAGCAAGGTGACTTTGGTAAACTGACATTGAGCTAATACTAATTTTGCAAGGGAAATAGAAACTTTTTTAGAGCCTATTTTTGGAACCTGCTAAATAACTCTCACAAACATCAGGACAAGAAGTAACCAGGTAAATTTAGTGTTCCAATTATACCTTATGGCTAAAGAAAATATTTCCATCTCTGATTTATAAGATAAGGATTAATTGAAGTATGCTACAAGGAGACCATACGGAACTCTATTAAGAGATTTGGAATTCCAATTGGGAAGATTAGGTTGTAATCCTGACCCTGCATGATCCCAGTCATTTCATTTCTCAAAGCTCAATTTCCTTATATGAAATAAAAGTTTTTTTTCTAACTACAAACCAATGTTCCTTCACAAAGTGAAAACTTCCATTATTTTTGCATCTTTTACATTATACTTAATACATTAAGTATGTAATTATTTACCTATTTATATACATATACATAATTACACTAAATATTATATACATACACATAATTACACTAAATATCAATAAATATTTGAATATAAAAATTAGAAAGCTAATTGATTCCCAGGGCCCTTTCCATAATCTGCTGAAAATGGCTTAAGGATCAGAAAAGGAGCAGAGTATGTTTATTTACATGAGCAGAGAGAATGATTGAAACAGAAAATCTCTGGCTTTTCTTTGTCAAAACTTCAGGCTCCTTATAGCTAGCCCCCTTCTCCTATCCAGAGTATACTCAACAACACCCCCACATCCCTAGTGGAGAGGAAGTAACTCTAGATAAAGCCTTTCAAGACTTTCCCCTTTCCCCTGAAAGCCAGTAAAAGGACTCCATATGAGAACCAAACTCATTCCAATAAACACACACCACTGTGGCTTTCAGTGCTTCCTTCCTCTCTTGACATTCAATCCCTTTTGAGACTCCAACTCAACCTACTCAGGCATTCAGCTGTGGATGTCTATAGCAAGCCAACAAAATACAAGAACTCAAAACAATCGTTACCCTTTATGAAATTTAAATACCCCTGCAACGGCTTCAGGATTATGTTGGGCAAGTTTTTATTCAAAAAGTTATTTTTCTAACCTTTGTTGGAATGGTTTTTTGCTTTATAGACACTCCCGTCCATATCTTTTGAGTACTTACTATCCCAGCAATAAGTTTATTCTCATGTAGAATGCAGAAAATCAGATTTTCTTCCTGAAATAGGAAATAGTACCTAAGAGGGTCAGGAAATCTTAGATTTTGAGATAAGACACTTGGGATCATTAAGTCTACTCACCACTTCTCATTTTAGAGATGAAACTGAGAGAGGTTTAAATAATTTGTTCTGGGTCTTACAATTAACTAATTAGTTGTTAATGCTAATTAAGTTGTTATTTGAACTCAGATCCTCCTGATGCCAGGCCCAACGTACTATGCAGTATACCATCTGGCTGGCATATGATATATAGACCTATCTAGGTAGGTAGGTAGGTAGATGGGTAGATAGATAGATATAGATATATAGATACATCTATCTAGATACATAGATATAGATACATAGATATAGATATATAGATACATCTATCTAAATGCATAGATATAGATATATATCTAGATACATAGATATAGATACATAGATATAGATATAGATATATAGATACATCTATCTAAATGCATAGATATAGATATATATCTAGATACATAGATAGATATGTAGATATTATCTATCTAGATACATAGATATAGATAGATATGTAGCTATATCTAGGTACATAGATAGATTTGAAGATATATCTATCTAGATACATAAATAAGTAGACATGTAGAGATATTTATCTATCTATCAAATGTTTCCTTGATTGCCAAGGAAAAGGAGTCATCAATTCCCCCAGAATCCCTACTCTTTGGCCATATCCTCTCCACAGGAAAGCCTTTCAAGATGGTATCATAGGACCTAGGGCAGGTAGAAACCTTCAAGATCATTTAGTCTTGTCTTAGTTTATAGGAGAAAAAAATAATTCCCTAAAAAGGTGTGAGGTTCAGAAAAAAAGTAGGAACGTTTTGGACAAAGAAACAAAAGTAGAAAATAGTAAAACCGATTTGACAATAGGACCTCCAATTCCACATCCAACGATTCAGCCATTGTTCTGTTCCTGTTAGAGGCATTGCTAGTAGTAGCAGGGCTGTACATGGAGAGAGCTTCAGACCTTGAGTCTGGAAGACTCATCTCCCCGATTCAAAATCTGGCCTCAGGCAGTTCTCCTAGCTGTATGATCCTGGACAAATCAAGTTTGTTTTAGGTTCCTCATCTGTAAAATGAGCTGGAGAAGAAAATTGCAATATTTCGACCAAGAAAACCCAAAGTCATGGGGTCAGATAAGATTGAGCCAATTGGACAAGTGCAACAAAGAGGTAACTGCCATCTTTTAATTTTCACTGGACTCTTAATTCACCAATAATATTGAAAACATAAGCTGCAGACATGTATAACTGGCATTATTTTTCTAGATCACCCTGGCCCGCCTATTTGTTCCCAGTTCCTATGAAACAAAAGTAACTTTAGCTTCTTTTTTATTTTATGGAATAGCAAGTTAAATGTCATTTTCACATTAATTGGAAATTGTATTAGACTTCAGTTTTCAGGAATTTCTGATGAGGAAACTACCTCTAGCAATGCTGAGAGACAACTGCTTTGCTATTTAGAGTCGAAAAGAGTTGCGCTGAAAATTGATTATTGAAGTAGTTTGCTTCAGGATCATACCAATAATAAATTAGGGATGGAGCTTGAACTCCTCTTTTTCTTACAATAAGAACAACAATCTAGGCTCTCTATTCATTAAATCTTTTTTTTTTCTTTTCTTTTTTTAAGGAAACCCCTGTATTGCACTCCTATTCCTACTAAATTCAAATATGTTCAGCACTGGGCTTAATAACTAGAGACAGTCCTATCATTTCTGGGGGCAATATGACATATTACAGAGGTCAGCGAAACTCTGGGTCATAAGAATGTTACCAGAGGAAAAGCTCGCATGGCCCAAGAAGGCATCTATAGATTTGTTAGCTGGTCAGATGAGAATGAGAAACTGTGGAGTAGTAAATCTAGTAAGTCCTTAGAAAGTAGCATCAGGGCAGATGACAAGGTTTATCTGTTTCTTTTATTTTAATAATGGCACTAAATAATATTCTCTTACTCAATGCCCAGATCTCATATTTATTTCCCCTTCTGGTCAAGGCTTATTTAAACATTATGATTTTACCAGTGTCCAGAACAGTATTCTGCAGAAAGGCACTTAATATATTGCTATTTGATATAGTAATATAAATATATAATTATAATATAGTTTATTTTGCTGCTAATAAAATATCGACCTTCATTAATGTATCCGATCATTCTGCTTAGCAGAATGGCTATGGTTGAATGAATTTATTTTCAGTTATAATTCTGAATTTGGCCAACAGAACGCAAGCTCCTTTGGGTGAGGGGCGGCTTTATTTTTCTATTTTGTTCTTCTTCAGTTGTTCAGTCATGTCTGACTCTGTGACCTATGGATCATCTGGACCTATGGGATTTTCTTGGCAAAGATACTGAGGTGATAAGTAAGCTAGTAAGTGAACTCAGATAATCCGGATTCCAGGCCTAGTTCTTTAACCACTGAGCCATCTATCTGTCTCTATTTTCTTTGTTTTTAACCTAGCACATAATAGATAACTATTTATGGAACTAAAGTGAATTGAACTGGATTGGAATTAATCTGAGGTCAGAGAAGTCTGGAGTCACTTTGGGAGCTCAGATGTACTTATGGGGAAAACAGGAGTACCTCACTTCTGATGATATATTATATTCTTGTTCTTACACCTATACAAAATTAATTTTTACTAGTATTACAGGGATACTTCCTGTCCAGTCTTTCATTGCCCCTTGAACCAGTCACTTGTGTACTTCTCCCGATTAAAGTAAATCTCAATGTCTACCTTCTCTTGTCTTCTGCATTCCTGTGCCAAAACAACAGGTGCGTGAAGCTAAATCTGCTCAATCTCTATATGAAGAAATAAGATGAAAGTAGTTGTGAACATCAAATAAACTGGTGCATACTGCAATGTCATGGAGCATCCGTTCACACCTCAGTAGTGCCCTGCAATGCACAAAGCTTTACAATAAACATAAAGACCATTACCAACAATCAAATAAACATACATAACAAGGAACAAGGAACAAAACTTCCTCCCCAAATTCCTTTGCTTTTAACAAGGCAGAACCAAAATAGTTAGCAAACAAGAGACCCAAAGCCTATAGGGACGTAAATTATGACTACCATTATTATGTGGTAGAGTAGCTGCATCTAATGGCAAGCTGAGCCCTGTATCCAAAGAGAAATTCCATCTCTCTTCCTGGCAGATTTCCCACAAGACACACATAGGTTGGCAGACACAACTAGCAAATACACACACAAGGCTGTCTGATTCTTCCAGGCAGCATGTAGAAAAACACACAGCAAATGAAAGTAAATCAGCTTAGAGAGGATTAGAAGTTCTGGCGACATAATGTTGAGGATAAAGTGGTTTTTTGCTGACATCAAAATGATTTAGTTGAAACAATGATGATTCTTAATCATGAAAATTGAGGGCAATGAAGTCATTATGCATGAGAGCAAATGATCAGACAAATTTCCATATTCTAATAAATTTCCAATTTTTCATAGAATTTTAATTTGGGGCTTTTGGTGAGTCCCTGGTCAATAATAATTTTTGTTGTTATTGCCAGTTATACTTTTTATGACTTCATCAGGGGTTTTCTTGATTAAAAAAAACATTGAAGTAGTTTGCTATTTCCTTTTCCCCACTCATTTTATAGATGAGGAAACTGAGGCAAACATGGTTAAGTGATGTGCCCAGAGTCACATAGATCTACTTTTTTAATGCACATTGCTTTATGAATCATGTTGGGAGAGAAAAATCAGAAAAAAAGGGAAAAACCATAGAAGAGAGAAAAAAAACTGAAAAAAGAAGTGACCGAAACATGTGTTGATTTACTTTCAGTCTCCTTCGATCTTTTTCTCTGGATGCAGATGGCATTTTCTGTCCAAAGTCTATTAGGATTGCTTTGGATCACTGAACCACTGAGAAGAACCAAGCCTTTCATAGTTGATCACTGTACATTCTTGCTGTTATTGTATACAATGTATTTCAGGTTATGCTTGTTTCACTCAGCATCAGTTTGTATAAATCTTTCCAGGTGTTTGTAAAATTAGCATTTTAATACAATAATAATATATCATAATTGATTATTATCATTACACATTCTTGCTGTTATTGTATACGATATATTCCAGGTTCTGCCTGTTTCCCTCAACATCAATTTTTATAAATCTTTCCAGGCCTTTTAAAAATCAGCTTGCTCATCATTTTTATAGAACAATAATATTTCATTACTTTCATATACCACAATTTGTCCCCAACTGGTGGACCTCTACTCATTTTCTGATTCTTTGCTAGCACAAAAAGAGCTGGATAGATATCATGTATATAGCATTTACTATACTCCTGGTGCTTTACTAAGTGATTTACAATTATTACCTCACTCAATCTTTCTATCTATATCTATATCCTGAGATACAGATATTATTTTTACCTTCATTTTATAGATGAAGAAACAGAACCAAACTGAGGTTAAGTGACATTTCCAAGGTGTAGTAACTATCTGAGACTGAATTTGGTCTTCTAACTCTAGACCTGGCACTCTATCCACTATACCAGCTGCTTGTGCCCTCTCCTTACCCAAGTTCTAGATAGATCAACAATCACATTTTTTCTACTGGAATTACTTTGTCCTTAACTTGCCCTCCCTACTATAAATGAGCAAGACCTCTAACTACTATATCAAAATATATGACTTCATTTCAGAGGAAGAGGCTATAGATATACACAACATAGACAACCTAAGTGAAGTGGGGATGCAGAAAGAGGGCAATTCTGATCATTATAAAGGATGACCAGGAACCTACATTCTATCTCATCTACAATAACAAAGAAATTATCTCAAGCAAAGTTGACACACTTTCAAATGTCCTAGCTCTTCCTTGGTGACTTTTCCAGGAACAATCACTTTCACCTCATTGTGTTTTTGTGAATATTTATGAATATTTTTAAGGAAAAGAATATTCTTTCCCCCTGACTGTCTAACAATTCCAGTTTCCCCTTGTATTCTAAGAAAGAAAAAAGAATTCTCCGGATCTACTCCCAGTCTGCTGTAATGTTTACAAAGTCCCATTCTCTAGCAGCCTAGCAACATTCCATACTCCATTCTATCAATAAATATTTATTAAATAACCACTAAGTACCAGGCAAGGTGCTAAGTTGACACTTTTAATACTTTTTCTCTTAACCAAGTAAAGCCAGTGTTCTCTGCCTCCTTTCCCCTTCAGAATTGAAGGCAGTTCTCTCAAGAATCTTTTTTGCAATCATTAAAGTGTGAATTTCATAGCAAATAGTGTGCTAGATTTGGAGGTCAGAGTGGTCTGGGTTCAGATTCTGACTCTTATATTTATTTACTGGGTGACCATGAGCAAGCAAATAAATACTTTGCCTGAAGTCTCTATTGCCTCATCTATGAAATGGTGACAATACCTGTGGGACATACCTAACTGAATTGTTGTAAGGATCAAACAATATAAGTAGAATACTTTGAAAACTATTAAAGCTTTATAGATAAAGATATAGTTATCTGTCTACAGATCCGTGTATGTATATCTATTAATATACAGATATGTATTACATGATACATGCTTTTATATACATTTGGTTTCATATAAATAATGTCATAATTATACATGATAATGATCTCAACTTTGCTCCTATAAATCTAATTATAGTCCATGAAATTAATACTGCATACCTAAATACTACTCAGTGCATATATTTGGTCACAACAAAAGGCGAAACCATGAGGACAACTTGGTAAGCCCAGACTTAGAATACAGAATTCTAGTAGATATAAACATGGCAGCATGCCATCAATCTTTAAGCATCTTGGTATAGAGGAAAGAGCATAGAATTTGAAGTCGGGAAGGACCTGAGTTCAAATCTTGTGAACTAAAGACTAAGAGTCTTTAATTTATTTGGTTTATTTTGTGGTAAAAGCAAGGGGAAAAAAAGGAAAATCAGCAGTCATCCAGAAATTGCAAATATCATTTTCTGAAAAAAGGATTTTTATTAGAGAGAGGACTTTAAAAAAAAAAAAAAACTCTCTTTAACTGTTTGTGAACTTTTTTTTTTTTTCCTTTAAAAGTATAAACCTAAAGGAACTGGAACCATTACATTAAATTCTATTGTAGACCACTTCTCTGATTGGTCAATTATTTCTGATAATATATTTTAAGAGCACAGGGTATAGCCATCTTTGCCTTGTTTCCCCTTTTGACTCTTCCTATTTCTTTATTTGTTCTTGAACATTTTTCATTATCCTCCTCACCCTAGAAAATATCTCCTCCTTACTAAGGATATTTTCTTTGTTTTCCCCACTTCACTGGATAACTTAATTCTTGGTTTCTCCATCTGTAAAACATTCAAAGCTAGAGCTGGTAATCTTTGCAGCAAAGATCACAACTTGCATTTGGGGAAATGATTGCAGATAAGGGTGGGGGTTATGTGAAGAGTGGGATGTTGTCCTATTTGTCAAAGGCCATTAAAGTCCCTAATATGAGGTTGCTAAAGTATAATGTGACCAGGAAAGATTCTCATACTCCTACACTACCTGAGAACCTCCTATTTTAACTAAATATTCTTGCTAACCACATGCTGATCTTTAGTGTTTCTTTGCTATTACAGGATTATATGTGCTACCAGCACCCTTAAAATTCAGCAAAACCCTGATTATATTCTCCTAGTTATGGCTCTGTTAATATTCTCAGTTCTTTCCAAACAGGATTTGCCCACGTTGCCTCTCCTTGTTCTTTTCCAACATTAGCCTTTCAATCTCCTACCTCTAAACATTTGCTCTGACTGTCCAAGTCTAACTCTCCCTCTTCACTTCTTGCTCCTGGAGTCTCTAACTTCCTTCAAGTCTCAGCTAAAATCTCAATTTCTCTAAGGATCCTTTCCTGCTTCTCTGAGACCCTCCACAATTTATTCTGATGACAACTTGTTTGTTCATATTTGTTTGCATGTTCTTTCCTCCTAAGACTGTGACCTTTGAGAGAAGAGTCTGTCTTTTGCTTTTCTTTGTATCTCCAGTGTTTAGCACAATGCCTGGCACATAACAAATATTTAATAATGATACTTGACTTACTGGCAAACATCAAATTCTTAACTTTCCATTGGTGGGGGTCTTGATGTTAGTCAACTTTATATGAACAAGCACAGGGAAGGCATCATGCTCTTAGAAATGATTTGCAAGTTTTAGTCCCTGAGTTGACTATTAAGGAATATCTCATGGGAGTGATGCACACAGCCTGAGCTGACTAATTTGCAGAAATGCATCCATCTTAGGAAACTACCAAAAGCAGCATAAACACAAGGAAGTAAGCATTGAATAATAAAGTACCTATTAACATTTATGCATTTTCCTTTGAATTCATTCTCATAAAATTCTGGAAACTGTCAGGATTTGTTTTTTAAGTTATGATGAGAATGTTAAAAGAATAAAAGATTGGATTAAATAGCAAAGACGTTGAAAAAATAGAACTGTGTCCTTTACCCCTGACCTAATGTTCTTTTGATTTAATGCTTTAGGGAACACAGACACTAGACATAGATTTTTAAATCCATGGAAAAGAAAATTATTTGAGAGAAGATTCTTTTTTCTTTATTTTTGTACCAAAAAATAAACAAAATGTATCCCCTAAAAGTAGAAGACTATATCAGTCTTTAATTTATTTGGTTTGCGGTAAAAGAAATCGATACTCAACCAGAAATTATGCTTATCATATGCTTAACATTTTAAAAAGGATTTTAACTTACACACACACACACACACACACACACACACACACACACATATTTAGATGTATAAAGTTAAAGGAACTAAACCCTTATATTAAATTCTACTGTAGACCATTTTTCTTTGATTGGTCAGTTCCTCCCTGAAATTCTATTTTAATATCAAGGAGTAGCCATCTTCACTCCTTCACTTTGCTCCTTTTCCCCTCTTAATCCTTCCTACTTCTTTGTTTGTTCTTGACCATTTCACAGTATCTCTTCTCACCCTTGAAGATGTCTCCACCTTCCTGAGGGTATCTTCTCTGCTTTTCTCACTTCACTTTTCCTCCATTAGAATGTAAGCTTCTTGAGGGAAGGAACTAGATTTCTTAGCACTGTCCAGTGCTTGCCGACTTGACAAATACACTTGAAACTCTCAATGGTCATGTTTTGTTTTGTTTTTCCTTTTGAATAGTGCCTTACTCTTACTTGAGTTCTGTGCTGAAATGGAGAGTTGGATTTGGAGTCAGAGAACCTCAGATTTAATCCTGACCATAGCACTTACAATCTGTGCAATCTTGGACAAGTCTTGTAACTTCTGTCAGCTTCAGTTTACTCACTAAATGATCTCGGAGGTCCCCTTTAATTCTAAAATCTTCTCATTCTATATAGCATTTTTATCTGACCTTAAGAACAATGTTCCTTCTAATAGCAGATGGAACTACAGATCTTCACCAATCTACCAATCTCAACTAAAAGGTGATAACATCATTTTGAATACACTAAAGCTAAATAATACAAATAATAAAAAAGCCAAATAATATAAATAAAAGAAAACTCCTTTGGGGCAGCTAGGTAGTTCAGTGGCTAGAGCACCAGGCTTGACATTAGGAGTACCTGAGTTCAAATCTAATCTCAAACACTTAACATTCCCTAGCTGTGTGATCCTGGGCAAGTCATTTAACCCAAACTGCCTCAGCAAAAAAGAGAGACAGAGACAGAGACAGAGACAGAGACAGAGACAGAGACAGAGACAGAGACAGAGACAGAGACAGAGAGAGAGAGAGAGAGAGAGAGAGAGAGAGAGAGAGAGAGAGAGAGAGAGAACTAATAAACTAATTTAATTAAACAACAAAGAAACAATTGGCTTTTATAAAATTAAGAGATATATTATCCAAAACAAGTAGTTTTAAAAGCACATGGCTTCCCGAGAACTTCAAGTATTAAACAAAAGGCTACTCGAGGAAAAGCTTAAAAGGATTGTGATAGAGGAAATTTCATGCCTAGATTAGGGTTCTCAAGTTGGAGTTTTAATTTAAAAAATCATTGTTGATTACTGCATTTCAGTATAACTGAATTTCTTTATAATCTTATGAATGTTACTTGAGCAATTAAAAACATTCCGAGAAGTGGTCAGTATGTTTCCCCACAGTGGTTCATAAGTTCATGACACAAAACAGGTGAAAAATTCCTTAGTTAGATTATTTCTAAATTGTATTAAATTCAGATTCTCTATTTCTATTTGCAAGTACTAGGGATAGATCATCTTTCACTTATTGAATAGATTTTCCTTTTTCACTCTGATGGAACAACTAATAATAAAGAATGAATGAGAGACTATTTTTATTAAAGCACTTTGTAAACCTTAAAACCCCATAAAACCCATAGGCTATTATTGTTGTTGGTACTTTTATGGATGCATAGACATCTGCAACTAGCTTTTTCATAGTAAGTGTTTAGCAGTCAAAGTTAACAGCCACAGCCAAGCTAAGGAAAAACAATAGCAGAACTAATTAGTACACTTTGATTCTAGCACATGTGTAAGAGGTAACACTTTTGGTAAAGGGCTATAGCTCCTGTTCAATCAGAGGACCAATATTCAAATATTGTCTCTGATGCTACTACCTATATCATTTTATCCTTGTTTTCTCATCTATTAAATGAGAAGAATGAGCTTAATTACCCCTGAATTTATTCAAGCTCTAGAGCTATGCTATTTAAAAGTGAAAATGTACAAAATTTGATTGTTGAATCTATATTCTAGAGATGTTATTTAAAAGGAAGAAAATGACCTACCTTTACAAAAATGTCCAGAGAAGATTTGAAGAAAATTATAGACTATAAAACTACATAAAAATAAAGTAAAAAAGCAGCAGCTTGGTAACATAGGGATAGAGTGTCTGACTTGGGAGGCAGGAAAGCCTGAGTTCAAATCTTGTACCTGATATTTAATTGTGTAACCCTGGACAGATCCATTTTTCTTAGTCTCAGTTTCTTCACTGTATAAAGGACATAGCATCTACCTATCCTAATGAGATAGATAGCAAATGTCAAGTTTGTCAGGGGGAGACCATTTTTCTTTACTATATGCTGTCCCTGTAGAAACTTTAAAATCAGAGGTTTTTCACTTTCTTACCACTTGATCCATTATATATATATGCATATATATACATATGTGTGCATATATGCATATATATATACATATGTGTGCATATATATATGTATGTATGTATATATATATAAATAGATAGATATAGATATGAATGTGCATATAACATATACACACACACACAAATACACACACGGCAGTTCCCTTAGCTACACATAAAGCTGCAGGTGAAGAATAATTTGACAATGTACTCAGTTTGTGCCTGGAGTCAAAAGAAGCGGTTATTGTATTTCATGGCTTGTTTCACTAGGCTTCATATTAATAAAGCTACCCACCTGCACAGCAACTTGGGAATTATCCTGTAGATGAAAAGTCCTGGTCCTCAAAGTGAGCTGTCATTGATCCCCCACCCCATAATAGGTTCCAACATAGCTCAGCTGAAGCACTGAGTGATTTTATGATGATAAAATTCAGAAATGAAGAATAAAGCTTTGTTGAATTACTTCAAAAATATCCTGGCCAAAGATATATGGCTAACACATGCATAGTGTTGGCTTCATGTAGACATATTCAAATGTGACAAACATTCAAAAAGTAGAAACTTTCTAGTTTTAGAATTCAGCATTCTGACAATAAAAAAAAAGAAAGAAAAAGCTAGGAAAAAGAAAAAAAAAAAACGTTTCTATTCATCTGCAAAATAGCTTTAAATGGCTCTAACAATCCTAACAGCATAGGAGTTTATATACAAGAGCTGGCAACATTCCCTAATTTGATTCATGGACTCAACTGCCATGTCAACTCAACTTGGTTTTAAGGAAAGAAAGCAACCACCTAAAAGTACCATTTAATCCACTGGCATGAATCTTGTAAGCTCCACATACAATGGAGCAGTATCATGGTGGGTGAAACATTTTAAAGAGTTTACTACAGACCTACCTTAGGCTAAGGGTTAGCAGTTGCTCCTTCGATTTCAGCAGGTCCCCTACTTTAAAACTAGCACAGCCCAAGAAGCTCCGCTACAAGAAAAAGAAGACACAGAAAGGAGAGAGAGAGAGAGAGAGAGAGAGAGAGAGAGAGAGAGAGAGAGAGAGAGAGAGAGAGAGAGAGAGAGAGAGAGAGAACACATATTAATTTTCAGACATTCTTTTTGAGCCACAATTTGGAAGCAAATAAGAAACATCACTTTGGAGCCTGACTGACTGACTTGATCTATTATCCTGCCAAATGCATTCATAGATCACAGGCACACTTATTGACTATACTGTTAAGCTCAATTTGGGGTGGCAGGAATGTATCTTTTTCATTAGAAACAAATAGATGAACAACCTGTGGGATGGAGTTCAAGAAAATGCCCAGCCTCCAAAAACTTTTAATTTCTTCTTCCCCCAATTTAAGAACTAGGGGAAAAAAGTTGGGAACTTTGAGTTTTTACCAATCCACTGTTCCTTCTTGCTATGAGGATTCCTCAAAATTCTGCCAGCAGCTGCTGCAGCAACAACAGTAATGGCTTTGCACTCCAGTGAGGAACCAGTTGGTGAGTTGGAGTTATTTTTATGTGGGACTCTGCAAGTTATAAATAGAAATGTTCTATCCTCTCCCCCACCCCCCCATTTATAGTAATGTTGTTAAGCATTCATTTCCTTTGTTATTTCTATACTAGCATGGAACAATTTCATACCAACACAAATAAAAAGAATACTGCTCATCCAAATGCATTTTGTACAATTGCTGTTTTGACCTGTCATAATACACACCGACTATCTACTGCTATTAGCTTCCACAGTGCTCACCTCATAATGCAAAGAATAAATCTCTAAATTGTTTTTTCTTCAGAAGAAAAACCTTTCATCTTCCTTTAATATCCTGCTTACCTTGGATCCCCAAATCACATTATTAAGGTATATAATAAAGAGTTTCTCTTTCCCTCATCAAGGTTAAAGTATAACAAGAAAACTCCAATCTGCTATATTACCTATTCCATTATTATCTCCTATCTTCCAACACATTACAAGGGGTCAATGCTGTCTTTTCAACACAACAATTCTTTCTCAGCTGTTTCCTCCCTGGATGGACTTGTGTAGGGGAATGAACTTTAGGAGACCTATTAGGCTCTTTTAGATAATGGAAGAAAAAAGTTTACTATTGTTCAGGGAATCTGATGAGCAAGATGAAAAGAAATAAACTAACGTGGAGGATCTTGTTGGCAAGGCATTAACATTCGCCAAGAAGTTGACACGCTGAGGAGCAAGTATTAGGAAGTCAGAACAGAGAGTGGAAGAAAATAAGACACTTGTAATTGGAAGAAAAATTGGGTCAATTAGCTGTTGAAAATTGACCTAAGGGAGAAAGAAGTAAAAGGGTGATCTGCCTCTCCAAGCTTATGTTATGTGACAACCTTTTACTGATCTGATGTTCCAAATACTAGAAAAGCCTTTCCATTCCATATTTGCAATTTGCCTTCTCCTGGGTCTGAATTTACTCGTGTTTTCCTTTGTGGCTGAGATGTATTCCTTAAACATCACTTACTCTATGATCTTGCTTCCCGATCTTTCCCCCTTCCAGGAGAAAGTTAGCTTTCCCTCTTCAGAGGGTTCAAAGAACTTAGCCTGGATGTTTCATTTTTCCTTGCATCATAATTATGTGTTCACTTATTTCCCCACCTCCTTCCTCCATAGATTTTAAGCTGCACAATAAAGAAATGGAAAATATTTCAAACACAGAAAACAGCAGCACAGCTTTGTTTTTCTCATTGCATAGCCCACTGAATTCTAAATAACTTCATCTGTTGTCCTAGCTACATAGCCTTTCCACAGCCATTTAGCTATCCCAGCATCTTACAGCAAGATACAGAACTGATTGACACTGAGATGTTGGAAGAGAATAAATCTTTGCAGCCTATCTTACCATTTGAGGCTCCCATCTTGGATCCCAAAAGAACATAAACTGGGTTGACTTATACGCCAAAGAAAAGTATTGGAGAAACAGAGACTGTATTTGCTACAAAATGAGAAAACATTCAAACTGTCCCTTGAAGGTACGGATGGTTATGGAGCAGCTGAAGGGCATCTATAAATGTTGTCACTGGAATGCAAGCTACTGGCTAATCCAAGCAATAGACAGGCCAGTCTGGAATGTAAGTAATGAGAGACTCCCAGGGTGGGTATTTCCAAAAAGCAACAGCATGTCAATGTATTCTAAGGCAGCTTTGCAAACAGCAACGGGCACTGAGAACAGGGCAGGCTGTAGCCAGATGAAGAAGCACAGTCTGAAAAATCTATGCTGGATAAAAGAATGGCAACTAGATGGCTTTCTTTCCCACCATAGCTCTTGGTAGGGTATGATGGAGCATGATGAGAAACAGAAAACTTGACACAAACATAATATAACTACTTAAATGGTACTAAGAGTACTCTTTCAAACCAAAGGGAGCATTTTTTTTTGGACAATTTAGGTTCACAGACACGGAACTGGAGATCTAATTTTAGGATTAGAATCTAGTATCTACATCAATGAATAGATTTTTAACAGGTCCATGAATTTTGATAGTTGTATTTCAATGCAATTGTTTCAATTTCACATATTTAAAGGAGTTCTTATACTCACAAGATAATCAAAAGGATCCATGATACAAATAAAGACACAAACTGCTGTTCTAATTCATTCACCTCATTTTCCAGATAAGGAAATTAAAGACCTTAATTTCCTTGACTTGATCAATATTACAATATGTGATAGTATTTGAACCCCATAGAATATTGTAGAATTTGAACCTGTCTTTTTTACTATATTAATGCTATCTCTAAAGTATTGCTTTTGCTGAAAATGCAAAAGGTGGTCATAAATTTTTGTTTAACTCTTCCAAATATATGGATTTGAAGGACCTTTCCTTCATCTATATAATGAGCAGGGAGGAAGAGATCATAGATGCTGATCTTCAATGAACTCTCCCCTTCTGAATTCTATGATTCTATGAACGTCTGAAAATAGTGTAATTCTATAAAACTCCATCTCAACTTAGTTTATGTAAGAAATACAACTCGGAACTGAGTGAAGATATATTTCAGTGGTAGGTGGCAAAGATTATTCCTTCTTATTGTCTACAGGTCTGCTGCACACTCTGTCCCCTGCCTTTCCAGGGCTCTGAGAATTATCATTTACTTTTACGTACTCTGTAGCAGATGAACATTAAATTGCCTGATGCACGATTTCCATCACTCACCTGCCTGGAGAGCAATATCAAGTCTGGGGGAGAAAGACGGGGACAGCTGTCTCATCCCATGACCTCTCTCTGTGAGTAGTGTGCAGATAAAACATTTATCCAACTGGCCTCATGAAGTGGTTCTGTTAAAGTCAGAAATATTCGAGTTGCTCACTAAGACTGAACTTAACTGTGACCCAGCCTTTCACGCATGATAGGGCTGTGTTCACTCCCTGGCTGAGCCCAGTTCCTAAATTAGGAATCTTAAAATCTAGCTGCAAGATTTGTGGAATTAGAGAAGACTACTTAGAGAGCCCAGTCTCCTTCACTTTATAAGGGAAAAGAAGACCTAAGAGTTAAAGTGACCCCTGAAGTCTGGTACCCATTGTATAAAGATGTCTTTTGTGATTGACCCCATTGTTCATGTTTTCACCACTTCTTAATTAGTTTCTATCACTTTGTATTTATTCAAGCTGTGTGACTGCTGTTCTTCAATAGAATGTAAGGTCCTTGATGGTGTATACATATGGTATATGGGTGCACACTCACACACACACACACGCACACACACACACACACATATATATATATACATTTTTTAATTTTTTAAAAATCCGTTTCACTTCATACAGTAGAACTTAATAAACATTTGTTGAGTTGAATTGAATTTGCTCTAGGTCTCTCAACTAGAATCAAACAGGCATTCAAAGCTGATATTCTAAGAATCACATGCTTTTCCAACACAGCATGGAGTATTTTTACACTATATAATGTGTTATTTCATTTACTGTTTGGTGACCTTTTAACCTTATAGATATTTTTTCCTCGAGAAATATGTTGTCTATTCCCTAATATTTGCATTGACTTTGCCTAAATTTATCAGCTTCCCACTTTCTCTCCAAGTCAACTTTATTTTTTGCAAAATGTTTCAACAGAATTTAAGGCTGGAAGGAGGGGAGCAGACCTATTTAGGGAACTCTTGTTTAGGGAACTCCCAGATGGGGAAACTCTCTTTACTAAGGCAGCCAGGCATATAATCTCTATAGCACTTGCCCAAATCAATGAGTAGATTTCAGAGACAAGATACAGAATTTCAAAATATACCAAACATGAACTCTTTCAATTAGTCAATCAACAAAATACTTTTTGTAAACTAAACAGATCAAAACAGCTCAACGACCTGGAAATTCTTTACCTACCACCACCTCAGTTATCCAGCTCAGATGATAACCAGGAAAGAGTGAAAAATAGGGAATGGGTTGGCAAAGCCAACCTGAGCAACCAAAGAGATGTCATAAAGCATAAGTATGAGTATGAGCATGAGCATAAAAGCTCAAAGGCTTCAGCAAACAGAGAGAGTCCCTCAAATTTATTTACTGTTGTTGTAGCTACAATGCTAATAAGCATGGTGATCTGATTTCCCAGAAGTCTAAAAAGGTTACAAGGCAGTGTCAAAGTAGGCACAGTAACAACAGATGACAGTGAGAAGGAAGTATAGAAACTAAAATAAACAGTCTTCTGGTGCCATCAGATGGAATAAATAGTCCTATATACTTAAATAGATTTTGTGGGAAATCAAGGTATCATAGCACAGAATTAGAATTTTCAAAATGATCACATAATAATAACAGAGTCAGAGAGTTTGAAGGGACCATGGAGGATATCTCATACTACTTATATTCTAATAGAAATCTCTTGTGAAGAATTGTAGAACCTCCAAGGATAAGGAAGCCAGTATTCCCCAAAGACAATCCATTCCATTTTAGGAGAATCATTCATGAGTCTGAAGGAACATTTGAGTTGAAGTCTACCTCAATACATGAACCTAACGTACCTAGTTCTTCCCCTTTGTGTTATGTAGAAAAAAAAAACCTAATCCTTCTTCCACATGACAGTCCTTCAGATATTTGAAGGTAAATATCATGATTACGCCCTTCAAATTTTCTCTAAACTTCCTACTTTCCTCAACCAATCCTCATACAACATTGTCTTCAAGTCCCTCATTTGTCTCTGTCACAGAGGCCAGTCTGGACACATTCCAGTTTGACAATGACCCTTCTAGAATGTGGCATTCAGAACACCCTGATCTCATCTAATCAGAAGAGAATATGATGGGCCTAGCTCTTTCCTCAATCTGAATCTCCACTACAATATTTTTTTTTGGTTGCTACAACATACTGGCAGTTCATATTGAATTTGTGGTCCACGGCAGTATGAATAGACAGTAGGATATAAGGGAAAACATGTCCTCAAAAAACTTGGATTGTCCTAAAGATAAGTCTAAATAAAATGAATTTTCATATAAAAAGAAAGAGATCAGCGATGGAGAGAGAAGTACTAACAATTCAAGCAGAGTGGTCCAGGAAGACTTTATGGAAGAGTTGTCGTTCAAGATGAACCTGGAAGGGAGGTAGGGTTTCTATGAAGTGCAAGTGACAGGGATAGAGCTCTGGCTTTCAAGTACAGGTTTCACAAAGCACAGGCATCAAAAAGTAAGCAGCAGAGAACCTGGATAGAAGGAGTGTGTGAGCAGTAGTAAAGTACAAGCAGCTTCAGACAAGTTGGCGCCATCCTATGAGGAACTCTGGGAGAGGTAGGAGGAGATTCAGATCATTAGATAAGCAAAGAAAAAGGTAGGAGATATCTGTTTAGAGGAAAGAGTAGATCGATTTGGCTGAAATAAAAGGTCTGTAGAGAGAGGAATGGAGAAATGGGTCTATGTGCAGCAAACCAAGGTAGGGATGGAGTCTGATCTCTGGGGAAAGCTCTCTTTAATCATGTTTCTGGGTTGTGATTTTCCTTTTCCTTGGCAGTACAGTCTATTTGTTATTTGTGGTGCGGTAGAAACATTTTGGGGCTGAAGCCAGAACTGTCCATCTCCTGACTCTTCACACCAGTGATTAAACAGCAGGCAGAGGAAATGATCGGAGTCACCCCAATCTACATCTGCAATCTCACCAGACCCCGACTGTTGCAGGAATCTGGACTCCGAAGCAAGTGTGGGTTGCCTGCAGGGTAATTTATGGGGCTACTCCTGGCCAGCTGGACCAGCTTCTGTGAGCACTCACTTGGAGATGGATTTCCAAGAGACAAGACATGAATTCAGCATAATTCAGGAATCAACTGTGCCAGCTCCTACCCTGTTAATTGAACTCCATCACATTTGTCAGACCCCAGGCATAGAGCCAGAGAAGATGGGAACAATTAGGTTGGGAATGTCTGTGGACCCTGGGAGGGCAAAGAAATACTTACACCAACATCTGACCGTGGCTCCTTGTTCTCAGGCAGGGCACTGGTGCGGACCTGGGGGGGTAAGAACAAACACACCTTTATTTTCTAGGTGGCTTTGAAAAGGAAAGAACAGGTGCTGTTTTCCAACTGTCTTCCTCTGGTGTCAGTTCAGCTTCTCTGTTTAATCATTAATGAGTTCACCCTTGGGAGCTGCTCATGCTCCAGACCTATGAAGCTCTCTCCTAAGAGCTCCTCCATTAGCTGTTCATTTTCTTCTGTCAACAAAGCCACTCAAGCTCACCTCTCTTGCCTGGGATCCCTGGAAAAGAGGCATCTGCACTGAGAATTACCTTCCAGCTTTCTTCACCACTAAGGATCATTGAGATTGATAGGGAAAAAAAACCACGAGTATTATAGAAATGGGGGTAGAGTCCATAGGGGAAGAGTGAAAAATATGTGTACCATCTTTCAGATAAGTACAAAGACCCAGCTTTTATACACCCTTGTCTTTCATAAGCATTATAAACTATAACCTCCAACAGTTTATTGTAAGCCTAGATAGATAGAAATTCAATACAATGCAATTCAACATATATTTATGTCAGTTCTGGACAAAGACAAAAAATAAAATAATGTCTCTCTATATCCTTCTGGTGAGGGTGATGAGTAAATGGGAGGCTTAAGAAGGGAGATCATTCCCAGGATCTGGGGATAGCCTATGTAAAAGCAAGAAGGTGGGAGGTGCATGCTGGGAATAGAAAATATCCTTGTGGAGGGAAATAGGCTAATCTGAAGTGACCTTAGAGTACATTAGAGGAAGTCATGTGCAAATCAACCTGAATATCGCTTAGGGCCAGGCTGTAAATGACTTTAAAGCTTGGGCAGAGAAGTTAATATTTAATCCCAGAAGCAATGGACTATTATTGAAGCATCTTAAATAAAGAAATATAATCATATCTTTTCTTCAGAAAACAATTTGACAGGTGTGTAAAGTGAGTGTAAGTAAATAAGCATTAAGAACCTGTTATGTGCTAAATCCGGGGGTTACCAAAAGTGACAAAAACTAATCCCTGCTCTTAAAGAGTTTACAATCTAATGAAGGAGACTACATACAAATGTGTGTAAATGAGATATAGGCAGAATAAATAGGAACTAAGCAGAAGGAAGACACTAGAAATAAAAGAGGGCCAGTGGGAAAGGTTCCCTGAAGAAGGCTTGTTTTAGTTGGAATATAAAGCCAGGAGGCAGAGAGGAGGCGAGAAAACATTCTAGATTTTAGGAAGTAGGAAGGAGGAATTAGCCAGAGAAAATGCCTAGAGCCAAGGGCATGGAGATGGAGTGTTTACTCACGGAACAGTAAAAAGAATGGCATCCCTAGATCCAAGAATACATACATGGTAGGGAGTAAGATGTAAGAAAATCAGAAAGATGGAGAAGAAATTGGGGGAATTAATTTAGATTATGAAAGATTAAACGTCAAACAGAGGATTTTATTTTTGATCCTGGAGTACTACTATAACTTATTGAGTAGAGAGTGACATGCTCTGACCATCACTTTGATGGCTGAATAGTGGGTGGATTGGAATGGCAGGAGATTTGTAGCAAACAGATTCATCAGAAACTTATTGGAACAGTCAAAATATGGGGTGATTAAGGCTAGCACCAAAATGGTGGCAGGATAAAGTGGAGAGAGGAAAGATTAGAGGTAGATCAATTAGGATGGTTTTGCCATATGACAGGTCATGAGATCCCGATTATGGTTGTGTGAGATAAAAGATATTGAGTTGGGATTAAAGAAAAATAATCTCATAATTACAATAAGGGGATAACTTATTGCCTAACCCACGCAAAAATGAGTACTGTATATTTGAAAGGGGGAGAATAGTTTGATTGTTATGTAATTTCCTAGATACACATTGCATCTCCTGATAATATTCTTTCCACTTAGGGAACAATTAAAACAAACTAAAGTTCAAACAGGAAGAAATAACTCTCTTTAATAAAATCTGCTAAAAATGAACAACTTAGACACTAGTCTAACCTGAAATGGTAGAAAATATGAACTTAAATGTAAACATCTGGAACAAAAAATAATATATAAAGACATTTTAGAAAGAAAAACTACTATAAAGCAATAATCATCAGAACTATTTGATACTGGCTAGAAAGCAGAATGGTAAAACAGTGGAATAGATTTGGTACACAAAACACAGTAGTCACTAACTACAGTTAACCTAGTGTTTGACAAACTCAAAGATCCCAACTTTTCACAAATTGCTATGAAAACTGGAAAACAACAGGACTCAAACTAGGTATAGACTAACAACTCAGACCATATGCCAAGATAAATTCAAAATGGATGTATGATTTAGACATAAAGAGTGACTTCAGAAGCAAATTAGAGGAGCAAGGAATAGTCTACCTGTGAGACCTCTGGGAAGGGGAAATCTTCATAATCAAATAAATGATAGAGAGCATAAAAAACGTAAAATAGATAATCTTGATGATATTAAATTACAAAGCTTTAGTACAACAAAAACAATGTAACCAAGATTAGAAGGAAGGCAGAAATCTAAGAAACAATCTTTACAGGAAGTTATCTCTAATAAATGCCTCATTTCTTAAATAGAGAACAGAGTCAAATTTGTAAGGATACAAGCCATTCTCCAAGTAATAAATGATCAAAGTATATGAACAGGCAGTTTAAATCATTTTTGATAAGAGAAATGCAAGGTAACACAACTCTTTTTTTATTATAGCTTTTTATTTAGAAAACATATGCATGGGTAATTTTTCAACATTGATCCTTGCAAAACCACCTGTTCCAACTTTTCCCCTCTTTCACTCCACCCCTTCCCCCAGATGGCAAGTAATCTAATACATGTTAAATATGTTATATTTAACATGTATTGGTCAACCTGCCATCTGGCGGGGGAGGAAGGAGGGGAAAAAATTGGAACAAAAGGTTTGGCAATTGTCAATGCTGTAAAATTACCCATGCATATATCTAGTAAATAAAAACTATAATTAAGTTAAGATGAAAAAATGTTAAACACAATATATGTATACATATTTATACAGTTATCTTGCTGCACAAGAAAAATCGGATCTAGAAAGAAAGTAAAAAAAAAATCTGAGAAGGAAAACAAAAATGCAAGCAAACAATAACCGAAAGAATAGAAATGCTATTTTGTGGTCCATACTCATTTCCCATAATTTTTTCTCTAGGTGTAGCTGATTCTTTTCATGATTGAACAATCTGAACTGATTTGGATCCTCTTATTGTTGAAAAGAGCCATATCCTTCAGAATTGATCATCATATAGTCTTCTTGTTTCTGTGTATAATGATCTCCTGGTTCTGCTCATTTCACTTTGCATCAGTTTATGTAAGTCTCTGCAGGCCTCTCTGAAATATCCTGCTGGTCATTTCAGAAATACAACTCTTAAGAAACCACCTCACACATACTAGATTGGCCAAAATAACAAAAAAGCAGTAAAAGTTTGAGAGAATGGGAAAAATGCAACACTAATACCCTGTTGGTGGGGTTGTGAACTAATTTAATCTTTCTAGAGAGTAATTTGGAATGATTTCCAAAGGGCAATCAGACTGTGCACACCCTCAACCCAGTAATAACACTACTATGTCTATATCCCAAGAGATCATAAAAAAATGGAAAAGGATCTACAAGTATTTCTAGTAGTCCATTTTGTAGTGGCAAAATATTGAAAATTCAGGGGATTTCCATCAATTGGACAATGACAAACAAGTTGTGGTATCTGAATGTAATAGAATACTATTGTGCAATAAGAAATGAGAAACAATCTTATTTCAGAAAACCCTAAAATTACTTATATGAATTAATACTGAGTGAGGTAAGAACCAGGAAAATATGGTATACACAGCAACATACTGTTGATGATCAACTATGACTGACTCAGCTCTTTTAGCACTACAAAAATCTAATGTAAGTACAGAGGACTTATGAAGGAAAATGCTGTCTATAATCAGATAAAGAGCTGATGTCTTTGGAATGAGGATGTAAGGATTTTTTTCACCTGCTTTTATCTTCCTTATTTTTCCCCTTTGGGTATGTTTTCACTTTTAAAACTGTGACTAATATAAAAATATGTTTTAGATGACAGCAGCAAATGTATAAATTATATCAAACTGCTTTTTGATCTTTGAAAGAGAAGAGAGGAGGAAGAGAAAGAGGAAGAAAAATTTGGAAGTTTTTGTAAATAGTGTTTTATTTTTTTCAAATACATGTACAGATAATTTCCAACAATCATTTTTGTTAAAATTTTGTGTTTCAAAATTTTTCTCTTCCTTCATTACCTCCTTCTTCCCTGAGACAGAAAGCAATGTAATATAGATTATATATGTACAATCATTTTTAATATGTTTCCATATTTGACTTGAGGAAGAAAAATCTGAGCAAAAGAGACGGAAATAACAAAATGACAACAACAACAACAACAACAAAAAACAATAAAACAAAAAAGGTAAAAAATACTATGCTTTAATCTACATTCAATCTCCATAGTTCTCTCTCATTTGCAGATGACATCTTCTATCCCGAGTCTTTTGGAATAGTCTTGAATCATTGCATTGCTGAGAAGAGCTAAATCTATCACAGCTGATTATCACATAATCTTGCCATTGTGGTGTACAAGTGATCTCCTATTTGAAACTTGAAATCTTGTAAAAACAAATGCTAAAATATTTCTTGACATGTAAGTTGGGTAAAAAATAAAATTCTACTGAAATAAAAAAGAAAATTTGACTTAGTAAAAAAAAGATCTAGACAGGCCTATAGGTGTAGTTATGCTTGCCATCTCATGGTATCTTGTCACATAGATCTTTGCTGCACATAACATAACTTATCCAGCCATTCCCCAAACAATGGCCTCATTTTCCAATTTTTTGCCATCACAAAAAGGGCTGCAACAAGCATTTTTGCACATGAGGGTCCTTTGCCCTTTTTATGATCTATTTGGGATGCAAATCCAGTAGAAATACTTCTGGACCAAAGGGTATACATAGCTTGATAGGCCTTTGAATGTAGATCCAAATTGCTCTCCAAAACGGATGGATTGGTTCACAATTCCACAAACAATGTATTAGTGTCTCAGTTTTCCCCTAATCCTCTTCAACATTTAACATTATTCCCTTCTCTTGATAGATCTGATAGACATAAGGTAGTATCCTCAGAATTGCTTTACTTTAAATTTCTTCTCAATAGTGATTTAGAGCATTTTTTTATTATAGATGAAGCTAGTCCTTAACTCAAAATCCAACCTTCTATCCATTAAGTGACAATATCTTCATAGAATTCTTGTGTAACTTTATATTTTTTATGATTGTTCAGTCACTTTCAATCATGTCCAACTCTTCATGACCCCATTTTTGGATTTTCTTGGCAACTTAATGGAATTTTCTCTAGCTCATTTTACAGATGAACTGAAGCAGACAGGATTAAGCGACTTGTCCAGGATTACACAGCAAGCATCTAAGGACAGATCTGAGTGAACTCTTGAAATAATTCTAATTCCAAGCCTAGTGCTCTATTCACCATGTCACCTAGCTGCCCTGTTCATATGCCCTGACATATGACCCCAAAACATCCTTCTTCCCCAATGAAATCTAATGGAAATGTTCTCTCATCTCTGTCTCAGATCTTCAACTAGAAGGGACCATAGAGTTGATCCTAGTTCAACTGTTTTTACAGATGAGAAAACAGAAGTCCAGAATGGCATGTGAGTTCACAGAGGTCACCCAGAGAAGTAACCAGTAGAGAGCTATTTAAGCAGCTTCTTATCATTCTACATGAAGTTTAGTTGAAGGACTCTGGTTTATTACAGTGGAGAAGAAAAGACTTAAAGATCATATAATAACTGCTTTCAAGTATGTAAAAAGTTATCCTAGGGAAGATGGATTATTCTTGTTCTGCCATGCCCTTTGAGGACAATCTAGAGCAATGGACAGCCATTACCAAGACAGATTTAGATTTAAGATAAGAAAAAAAGTACAACCTTACCATCAAAGATATCTTCAATTTTAACGAATGTAAAATTTGCCTCAGAAAGCAGAAACTCCACCTCCCAGCCCCTTCTGGCAAGTCAAGAATTGAGGGCACAGTCCCTTTAGGTTATGAGTTGGATGAGATGGCCTTTGAGGTCCTTTCCAACTTTGCATTTTTTATTCTGTGACTGAGGAGGAGGATGTACCTTCTAGCTATGTCATGGACATTCAGCACAGAGCTATGTCCTCCTGAAAGAGTATAGCCTATTGTAGTCTCTTGCTAAGATGACAAAGAATGGATTGGGAAGCATTTCTTCATCAGAATTTCCAATTTAGTCCTGCTATTATCTTCTGGAACCTCAAAATTGTTCCTCCCCTAGTCCTTCATCTTGTAAAGTACATCTTGTTCCCTTCATTCTATACCTCACAATTGCAGAGTCTGAAAGAAGAATCCTTGATAGAAGCACTTAAGTTGAACTTTGCAGACCTAAAATCATGAAAATAGGGGGAGAGGAAGAAGAGTAAAAGAGAAAGCAGAGGTGATAAGAAGGAGGAGGACAAGAAATCGGGACAAGGGGAAGACCAGAAAGTTATCATAGGATTGTAAATATAGAGCTGAAAGGGACTTAGAGGCCAGCCATCTAATACAACACTTCACTATTTTATATGAAAATATAGATGCCCAAGGAGATGATTTTTTTCCCTCCAAGGTCAAACACATCAGAGATAGAATATAAATTTGATCCTCTGACTCTCTAGAATCAGGACTTTTTCTGTTGGATGAACCTTTGCACCCTTAGAAGAAAAAAAGAGAATGAAAAGGAAGAAGGCAAAGGGAGGGGGGGAAAGAGAAATAGAAGGAAAGAGGGAGAAAAATAATCAGGATAACAGGAGGGGAAGGAATTATAGCCTAGATTTGACATTCTAACTACTTTTAATACCTAATATCCAAGTATTATTACCTCCACTTCTTAGAGTCTAATATTGTTTTCAAGGTTTTAGCTTCAAATGAAAACTCCTGATTCTTATTCCTTATTCTAGTTTACAGAGGTACACACACCTAAAATGTCATTCTTCTTTATTATCTATATATCTATGCAACATAACCTGCCCCAGTACAATATAAGGTTTCTTGAAATAGGAAAAATGTCATCTTTGCCTTTGTTCTTAAGCATCCAGCACAGTGCCTTGTACACAGGAGACACCAAAGAGGTGATTTTTGAATGAATTTGAATTTAACTTGTGCTAGATCCTTAGCAGTCAACTGGAATTGCAATAGGCATTAGTCAGAGGCAGAATATAAGAAAATTAACAAGACATTGGGACATATACTAGAAATATAGAATTAACTTTGAACATCCAAGTATTTTGTTTTGTTTTTTGTTATCCTTGCCATATGTCCAAGTTGCTTTACAAAGAGATAATCTGTGTCTGGGAATCATGAAATGGCTGAAGTGAGTAACTGATGACAGGATTTATAATTTATGCAAATGAAAAGCATCAAGATCCTGGAGCCCAACCACCATTTTAATACACGAGTCATGATCATAACCTTGTACTTATTCTCAATTGGCCATTGCTAAAAATTCCTCACAATATAAAATGCTTCAAGTTTTATGAAGCACTTTGCTCCTAATAACCTTGTAAGGGAGGTAGTTCAGGTATTTCACTTTATGACTGAAGAAACTGATTCTAAGAGTTTTCTTTCTTTGGATAAAAGGTCATAACAAAGCTTCTCCACCGAATGGGTCTAGAAAGTGGGAAAAGCAGCCCTCTCATAATTCTGCGATAGCTGATAGAGTTCAGTTCCTCAGTCACCTGTGGGGAAATGTTGCAAGGTGCCAAGGTTAGGTCTGGGGCCAGGATAAGTTGACCAGAACAGATTCATGCTAGTATGTGCTAAGTTTTGCCTAGGACTTTGACAAAGAAGCCCCCAAGAGACAAAACCTTTACATTCAGACACTGGGTAGAAAAGCTTTGAGACAGTCAAGAGCGACATTCAACACCCCTAGACCCTCTAATGGATAGGAAGGAAGAAAAGCCTGACAGAAAATTCTTATGACATAGAACAGGGTCTCACTAAGAAATTTTTTCCTTTCTTTTTGCTTATGGAGACATATATACAGCAGAGAACAGTTGCCTGGCAAGACAAGCCAAGGAATTTTTCCATGACAAGGAATTTTTACAATATCAGTTAATTCCCTTGGGCTATGGTGACAAGTGGAGAAGCTGCCTCTCCTCAAGGAAAATGAGAAAGAGAGAAGGAAAATCTGTCAGTATATCAGTGAGAATTGAGGTCAGAAGCTTTACAAGTCTCCCCCAACTCTCCTATTGCACCAAGGCAAGAAGAGATGAACAGAGTGAAGGTTTATAATATATTACATAATATATATTATATAATATGTAATAATATATAATATATATAAACATATATAGGTTTAGAATATTTTAGGTTTATAATATATTACAAAATATTATATATTATGTAATATATAATAATGTATATATATATATAATATGTAAACATATAATATAGGTTTAGAATATTTTGTAGGAAGCAGGGAAAGGAAACAACAAATAAGAAGTTGGAAGGGATAGTGATGCCATGATGTCTTCAGTTTGGGAGAATAGGTCATTTTTACTCTTGTTAAGTTTATTGCTTTCTAATATACATTGCTTTATGAATCAAGTTGGGACAGAAAACTCAGAGCAAAAGGGAAAAATATGGAAGAGATTTAAATACAGAAAATAAAAAGGTTGTAAAGTCTGGGCTAGCTCTTTGGAGACCTCAGGATAAGAAAAAGTCCTTGGTCTTAAGGGGAGAAGTGAAGCCACAAGCTCACCACCAATCTCCCTTCTCCTGGTTCTGCTGCAGAGTGAAATTCTCTCCATTTCTCACCCCACCCTCTAATCCTTACCTACAATTATCTGTATACACCAAACATCTAGCCAGCACAGAACAGAGAGAAGGGCCATTTTCCCAAACATATGCTAATAGAATCATTGCCTGATAGGTAATTAGCCTTAAGCGCTTGGTTGTCTGATTCAAGCACAATTTTTCTTTTTCTTTTTTTTTTTTTTATTAATTTTATAATTATAACATTTTTTGACAGTACATATGCATAGGTATTTTGGTATTTTTTTTTTTACAACATTATCCCTTGCACTCCCTTCTGTTCTGAAATTTTCCCCTCCTCCCCTCCATCCCTCCCCTAGATGGCAGGCATTCCCATACATATTAAATATCTTATAGTATATCCTAGGTACAATATATATGTGCAGAACCAAATTTTGTTGTTACTGTTGTTGCAAAGGAAGAATTGTATTCGGAAGGTAAAAATAATCTGGGAAGAAAAACAAAACAAAACAAAACAAAACAATGCTCACAGTTTACACTCATTTCCCAGTGTTCCTTTTCTGGGTGTAGCTGATTCTGTCCATCATTGGTCAATTGGAACTGGATTAGCTCTTCTCTGTGTTGAAGATTTCCACTTCCATCAGAATACATCCTCATACAGTATCATTGCTGAAGTGTATAATGATCCCCTAGTTCTGTCAAGCACATTTTTTAAGAGTTCCAGCCCTTTACAATAAGTGAACATAGTATGTGTTGATTCACATTCATCCTCCTTAGCTCTTTTTCTAGGTGCAGACTTTTTGTGCAAAGTCAGCAAAGGGATTGCTTTGGATCACTGAACTACTGAGAAGAACCCAGAATTTCACAGTTGATCATCGCACATTCTTGCTATTCTTGTGTAAAATGTATTCCTGGTTCTGCTTGTTTCACTCATCATCAGTTCATGTTAATCTTTTCAGGCCTTTCTAAAATTAGCTTGATCACAATTTTTTATAGCACAATAAAATTCCATTATCTTCATGTACCACACTTTGTTCAGACATTCCCCAATTAATGGACATCCACTCCTTTACCAATTCTTTGTTTTTTTTTAATAGCTTTTTATTTACAAAATATATGCATGGGTAATTTTACAGCATTCACAAATGCCAAGCCTTTTGTTCCAATTTTTCCCCTCCTTCCTCCCACCACCTTCCCCCAGATGGCAAGTTGACCAATACATGTTACATATGTTAAAGTATAAATTAAATACAATATATACATGTCCATATAATTATTTTGCTGTACAAAAAGAATCAGACTTTGAAATAGTGTACAATTAGCCAGTGAAGGAAATAAAAAATGCAGGCAGACAAAAATAGAGGGATTGTGAATTCTATGTAGTGGTTCATAGTCATCTCCCAGAGTTCTTTTGCTGGGTGTAGCTGGTGCAGTTCATTACTGCTCTGATCACTTCATTGTTGAAGAGGGCCATGTCCATCAGAATTGATCATCATATAGTATTGTTGTTAAAGTGTATAATGATATTCTGGTCCTGGTCATTTCACTCAGAATCAGTTCATGTAAATCTCTCCAGACCTTTCTGAAATCATCTTGTTGGTCATTTGTTGCAGATTAATAATATTCCATAATATTTATATACCACAATTTATTCAGCCATTCTCCAATTTATGGGCATCCACTCAGTTTCTGGTTCCTTCCCACTATAAGGAAGGCTGCCACAAACATTCTTGCACATACAGGTCCCTTTCCCTTCTTTAAGATCTCTTAAAACACTGCTGCATCAAAGTGTATGCACAGTTTGATAACATTTTGAGCATAGTTCCAAATCATTCTCCAGAATGGCTGCATGTATTCACAATTCCACCAACAATTCCTTTACCAATTCTTTTCTTGGTACAAAAAGAGCTACTACAAACCTTTTTGCACATATGGTTCTTTTTTCCTCCTTTATGATTTCCTTGAGATACAGACACAGTAATGGCACTATTGTGTCAAAGGGTATGAAGTTTTTTTTTGTTTGTTTTTTGTTTTTTTAATTAATTGATTTTTTTTTATTTACACAGCAAATGTATGGGTAATTTTTCCAACATTGACCCTTGCAAAACCTTTTGTTCCAAATTTTCTCCTCCTTCCCCCTAGCTGGCAGGTAGCCCAATACATGTTAAATATGTTGAAATACATGTTAAATCCAATATATGTATACATATACAGTTATCTTGCTGCACAAGAAAAATCAGATCCAGAAGGAAGAAAAAGAAAAACTGAGAAAGAAAACAAAATGCAAGCAAGTGACAGAGAGTGAGAATGTTGGTGTGTTCCACACTCTGTTCCCATGATTCAGATGGCTCTCTTCATCACTGAACAATTGGAACTGGTTTGAATTATCTCAATGTTGAAGAGAGCCACGTCCATCAGAATTGATCATCATACAATCTTCTTGTTGAAGTGTGAAGTGATCTCCTGGTTCTGCTCATTTCACTCAGCATCAGTTCATGTAAGTCTCTCCAAACTTTTCTGAAATCATCCTGCTGATCTTTTCTTACAGAATAATAATATTCCATAACATTCATACACCATAACTTATTCAGCCATTCTCCAATGCATGGGCATCCACTCAGTTTCCAACTTCTTGCCACTACAGAGAGGGCTGCCACGAACATTTTTGTACATATGGGTCCCTTTCCCTCCTTTTGGATCTCTTTGGGATATAAGCCTAGTAGTAGCACTGTTGGATCAAAGGTTATGCACAGTTTGATAACTTTTTGAGCATAGTTCCAAATTGCTCTGCAGAATAATTGGATCCGTTCACAATTCCACCAACAATGCATCAGTGTCCCAGTTTTATCATATCCCCTTCAACATTAGTCCTTGTCTTTGCCTGTCATCTTAGCTAATATGAGAGATGTATAGTGGTATATCAAGTTGTCTTAATTTGCATTTCTCTGATCAATAGTGATTTGGAGCACCTTTTCATGTGATTACAAATAGTTTCAATTTCTTCATCTGAAAATTGTCTGTTCATAACCTTTGATTATCAGTTGGAGAATGGCTTGAACTATTATAAATTTGAGTCAATTCTATATTTTAGAAATGAGGCTGTTATCAGATCCTTTGGATGTAAAAATGTTTTCCTAATTTGTTGCTTCCATTCTAATTAGAATTAGAATTGTTTTTTTTTTTGTTTGTTTTTTTTGTTTGTACAAAAACTTTTTCATTTAATATAATCAAAATTATCTATTTTGTGATCAATAATGATCTCTAGTTCTTCTTGGCTTACAAATTCCTTCTTCCACAAATCTGAGAGGTAAACTATTAGGTGTGGGTCTACGCCTACTTTCTGCCATACTAGTTTCCAGTTTTTGTCAAATAGTGAATTCTTATCCTAAAAGCTGGTGCCTTTAGTTTTGTCAAATAGTAGGTTGCTATAGTCACTGACTATTTTGTTCTGTGAACCTAACCTATTCCACTGATCAACTTCTTTATTTCTTAGCCAGTACTTAAGGGCTTTGGTGACTGCTGCTTTATAATATAGTTTTAGATCAGGTACATCTAGGCCACCTTCATTTGCTTTTCTCTTCATTAATTCCTTTAAAATTCTTGACCTTTTGTTCTTTCAGATGAATTTTGTTGTTATTTTTGCTAGATCAGTAAGATAGTTTCTTGGAAGTTTGGTTGGTATAGCAATAAATAAACAGATTTGTTTAGGAAGTATCGTCATTTTTATTATATTTGCTCTACCTATCTAAGAGCACTTAATATTTTTCCAATTGTTTAGATATGACTTTATTTGTGTGGAAAGTGTTTTGTAAATTTGCTCATGTAATTCCCGACTTTCCCTTGGCAGGGTATGAAGTTTTATAATCTTTTGGGTATTTTTCCAAATTGCTTTCCAGAATGGTTGGATCAGTTCACAATTCCACCAACAATGCATTAGTGTCCTAGTTTTCCCACATCCCCTCCAACATTTATTATTATATTTCCTGTCATTTTAGCAAATATGAGGGGTGATGAGGGATACCTCAGAGTTGGTTTCATTTGTATTTCTCTAATCAATAGCGATTTAGAGCATTTTTTCATGTAATTATAAATGGTTTTAATTTTGTCATCTGAAAACTGTCTATTCATATCCTTTGACTTTTTATCAACTGGGGAGTGACATGTATTCTTATTAATTTGACACACTCTTTAACAAAAATACTGGCTATAAAGACTTTTTCCCAGCTTTGTACTTCCCTTTCAATCTTGTTTCTGTTGGTTTTGTTTATGCGAAACCCTTTCTAATTTAATGTAATCAAAGTTTTCCATTTTGCCTTTCATAATGTTCTCTAGTTCTTCTTTGGTCATAAATTTCTCCCTTCTCCAAAGATCTGATAGGTAAATTATCCCTTCTCCTAATTTGTTTATGGTACCATCCTTTATCCCCAAATCATGTCTCCATTTTGACCTTATCTTGATATGGGGTATAAGATGTAGCTCTATGCCATTTCTGACATATTATTTTCCAGTTTTCCCCAGCAATTTTTGCCAAATAGTGAATTCTCATTCTAGAAGATGGAGTTTGGGGATTTATCAAAAACTAGATTGCTATAGACCTTGATTATTATGTCAAATAACGAGAAGTACTCACTGGAAAAAACTCATGATGCTGTGAAAGATAAATGCAAAAGGAAAAGGGCATGGCAGAGGATGACATGGGTATATAGTGTCATGGAAGCAATGAACATGAATTTGGACAGACTTTGAGAGAAATGAAGGATAGAAAGACCTGGTATATATTATGATCACAAAGAGGGACAAAACTGAACTACAAACAACAAATCCCCCTCACCCCCTGATCCTCACTCAGTGAGTTCCAATGGTTCCCTATGACTTTCACAATCAAATATACACTTCCCTGTCTGGCATTTAAATGTCTTCATAATTGGGCCCCTTTTTACCTTTGACAATCTTTGTCACTTTATACCACCAAAATGCACTCCACAAGCCAGCAATGTTAGCCTACTCTCATTTCCTCAAATATGGCCCTCCATCTTCTATATGCCTTTGTACTGACAGTCCCCCAGGCCTGCAAATGTTCTGTTATTTCACATCCACCTTCCCTGGCTTCCTTTAAGATTCCACTCAAATCCAACCTGCTACTAGAGACATTTCTCAGTCCCTTGGGCTAGTAATGCTTATTGCTTTCAACATATTTGTACATATCTTGCAAACACTGAATTATTTACATGTTGTTTCTCCCATTACAGTGTGAGCACCTTGAGGAAAGAGTCTGTTTTTGCCTTTCTTGGTATCCTCAATACTCAGCACAATGCCTTGGAATACTATAAGAGCTTAATAAATGCTATTGTGCAACTGATACTCTTATATTTCAGATCTGTTCAGAGCTATCTATCTGAAAGGTGCCAGGAAAGGAGCTTATTAAGCCCAAGAGAGGGGTCCTGGCAGTGGGCTAGAGGATTATAATGAATATAACAAAATATTCCATATTCACAAAATACAAAATAAATAGAAGCTATTGTTCATTAAAAAATAAAAAGAATTGGAAACAAAGTGGGTGCCAGACAGTTGGAGAATAGTTGAATGAACCAAAATATATGAATATAAAGCAATCTGATTGGTATTCAGAGAAATAGAGAAAATATGAATTAATGCAGAGGAAAAATCATAGTATCAAGAGAGGAATACATGTTACTCTAATAACATAAATGAAAACAATACTAAAATGCTATCAAATTTATATAAATAAATCTTGGTCTCTAAAAAAAAAAGAAGTTAAATACCTCCATCCTCTTGGTAGATAATGGAGATGAGAGGTTAAAAATGTTATTCATAATAATAGAGACACTTTGTCAGGTGAGTTTTACTCAAATCAATCCTTGTTACAAGGAAGGAAGGCAGTAATATGGGGTTTATTGGTAAATGATTCAAATGTTAAAAAGGAATAAATACAATTATGAATGGAGAAAATAAATATTGCCACAAAATCCACACTAGGGCAAACAATACTCCCCTTCCACACATGTGCAAGTACACTACATGTGCCCTTCTTTTTCTCTACTATCCCCCCCATCATTTCCCCCTCCCCAACATACACACACAAATTTGAAAATTTCTCAGGATTCAGAACTTAATAACTTACCCTAATAAATAACAGGTCAGCTTTTTTGCCTTTCCAACTCTCCATATCTTTGAGTTTCTCATTCCCTTCTCCCCCTCTTATTTTTTTTTTTTTTTTTGTATATGAGAGGGTTTAATTTATTTTAGAGACAAAATCAAAAGTGGCCAGCTTGCCTTGTAGCCAATCAGGGGCTTCACAATATAGGATGCAAGGTAGCCTGGGGAAAAAAAGAGAAGAGGAAGAGCCCTGCCCCAGGCCTCTAATGTTAGAATTTACAGGTACATTGCAGATTCGTTTTAGTTAGGATTTTGCATACTGGAAATTCTCTTCAGCAAATAATGATGATGATGATAATGGCGATTATGGTGATAATGATGATAGATACAAATCCAGAAGATGGGGAAAAGGCAAAAGAGAAGCTCATACTCTCTCGGGAGAGATACACACAAAGGTGTTCAGGTACTCATGTAATCATCTCAGTCAAATCATTTCCCAGCCTTGGGCCTCAGTTCCCTTATCTCTAAAGTGGGTTCAAGTGGTACAGTTCCCTGGATACAGTAGGTGCCTAATAAACGGTCATTGAGTTAAGCTGTCCCATAGACTATGAGAAGTTTCTTTATTCATTAGCAACAATCTCTGCTTGCTTTCAGTCACATAATGAAGATGCTCCTCATCAAATTCCAGGAAAAGAGAATTAAGGCAAAGGGTAATAATCTATAGGTAAAGGATTTCCAGGAAATAATGTTCATTATGTTTTAAGACATGATTTAAAAAAATGAAACAAGGAATTGTGAAAAGAATCTGGGCCTGGAGTCAAAAAGAATTGAGATTGTACCCTGCCTCTGATATTTGTTAGCTGTGTGACCCTGTGCAAGTCCCTTAACCTTTTCCTGCCTCAGCTTCTTCAACTGTAAAAATGAAAATATTAATAATCCCTAATTAGGTTTTCTGAGGATTAAATGAAATAAATCCCAGTGCCTGGGATGTAATAGGCACTTAATAAATGCTTGTTCCCTCCCTCAAAACAAATAGGCAAACCGAAAAAGTAAATCTTACATTCAATGGAAAAAGAGCTGATTTTTTTTAGCCAGTGAACTGGCAAGAGCACTGACCTGGATTAAGGTACCTAGTTCTGGTTCTGCTTCTGGCAAGCTTCTCAACTGTCAAAATGAAAACAATAATTGTTGCCCTGACTTACCTCACAAGGTCATTATGAGGAAAGAGGAGGGAGGAGGAGGAAGGGAAATGAGAGGCAGTGTGCTAAAATGGGTAGGGGGTACAACCTGGGAAAGATGACCTGCCTCTAGCACATATTTGACATATGAACAGAGGCAAGTCATTTTGCCTCTTGATGCTTAGGGGGACCCTTAAATGGAGAAATTATTGCGGAATTGATTATCTGCATCAATTAGCAAATTTCTCTGCACATATAAAAAATCAGGAGTAGGAAAAGGTGGAGGAAGAGGAAGAGGAAAGTAAACGAGAAGGAAAAAGAAAGGATAGCTGGAAAAGGAAGAAGAGAAAACTGATTTTATGTCCCACTTTCAAGTTTACAATCCATTTTGACATCTTTTTTTTTTCAGCTTCACAACAACCTGATTCATAAAGTATTACAGGTAATAATTTTGCAGTTTTCTACTTGAGTAAACTGAGGCTCAGAAGTCACAGGATTTATCTACAGTCACACAACTAGCTATTGTAAAAGGCAGACCTAAGTCATCCTCACTCCCAGTCCAGTGCTCTATCCCCTGGGCCAATTTTCCCATGCTCAATTCCCTGCATAAGATTATTACAGCAATTGAAAATAATTTTCTGCTCATATAATTCCATTCAAATTTCATGTACACTACATGAACAGTTTGCCTTTTCTCCCAATTGCATCATTATTAGGAAAATAAAATCATTATTGTAGATCTTTTTAACCTTGAAGTCTAGAGATAAATGGAGTAGGCTCCAAATTCACTTTCCATCTTTTAAAAATAAGGACTTTCAATAGAACAAAAAAGTCTCATAAACACATAACACTGCTGATTTATATGTGATCCTAAGGGGAATATAGGGTGATAGATATTCCCTAATCTGAGTAATGCTGAATTAATTTTCTTTCATAGCCTTCTCATATTTATCTCCATGACCCACTGTGCTGGACCTGTGCTCAGACAGACCTCAGCTACGTCACAATGTGAACTTGAATAATGTAAATTCCACATAAATTTAAAATATTAGAGGACACTTAATGATACCAATTCAATTAATGTAACAGGTAGGAGCTAGTTGAAAAGTTTTAATGCATTCAATATTGACTAACTGCATCTGTGTTTCATCACGTGTTTGTGAATTGCTATATATTACTAACAGTTATACAACACTTTTTTTAATCAACAATGAACAAAAGGAAGATGATTGTGGACGGAAATGCCATCATACAATAAAGAAGAGACTTATTGTTACCTTAAACAAAAATGTGATGCATGTGACCAAATGATATAAAGCTGAGCAAAGTCACTATTAAGGCATTGGAATGCCGGAATCTATGATAAAGGCTATTTTTAAAATGCACAGATGAAAAAAAGAAAATAAAAGGAAAAGGAAATGACTAGTAAAGTATGTGTTCCAGTGAAAGAAATGGAATATCTTTTAGTTATATGACTTGCAGTAAAGAAACACAGAGTAGCCATTTAGACAAAATTGTCAAGAATGGAAATGAAATGGATGGTGATTTTTTTTTAACTGCAAGTATTGGTTGGTTTATTGTTTTAAAAATCAAGTTCACATGCATCGAGTTAAAATTCCCAAAGAGGTTAAAAAGTACAGACAAAGACCTAACAACTAAATGCAATGATGTTTTGATTGACACATTTTTAATGTGAATGAAATGGCTTTTTTTAGGAAAAAGATGCTCTTCAGAACTTATATTTCTTTTTCATTATTAAAGATTTTTATTTTCAAAACATATGCAGGATAAATTTTCAACATTGACCTTGTGTTCCAGTTTTTCCCCTCTTTCCCCCCATCCCCTCCCCTAAATGTCAAGTAATCCAATATATGTTATACATGTTAAAATATATGTTAAATCCAATATATGTAAACATATTTATATAATTATCTTGTTGCATAAGAAAGATAAGATCAAAAAGGAAAGAAAATGAATAAGAAAACAAAATACAAGAGAACAAAAAGAGTGAAAATACTATGTTGTGGTCCACACTCAGTTCCCACAGTTCTCTCTCTGGGCAGAGATGGCTCTCTTCATCACAAGATCATTGCAACTTGCCTCAATCATTTCATTGTTGAAGAGATCCATGTATCAGTATCAGTTCATGTAAGTCTCTCCAGATCTTTCAGAAATCATTTCTTACAGAACAATACTATTCCATAACATTCATATACTATAACTTATTCAACCATTCTCTAACTGAGGGGCATCCACTCAGTTTCCAGTTTTTAGCCACTACGAAAAGGCTGTCACAAACATTTTTTGCACATGTGGGTCCCTTTCCCTCCTTTAAAATCTCTTTGGGATATAAGCCCAGTAGAAACAGTGCTGAGTCAAAGGGTACGCATAGTTTGATAATTTTTGAGCATAGTTCCAAATTGCTCTCTGGAATGGTTGGATCTGCTCACAAGAACTTATATTTCTTTATTTTAAATTATAGTAAAGCTTTTTATTTATAAAACATAGGCATAGGTAATTTTTCAACATTGACTCTTACAAAACTTTCTGTTCCAAAAATTTTCCCTCCTTCCCCTCACCCCCTTCCCTAAATGGCAGGTAGTTCAATACATGCTAAATATATTATGAAGAACTTCTATTTCTTAAAAACAAAACAAAACAAAAAAAAAAAAAAAACCTCAACCTGTTTTTAAAGGTCAATGGACTGCCTAACAATTTTATTGGAGGGAATATAGAAGTGACTATAGAATCAAAACCAATGTTTATTCATCAGTTTTAAAATCTTCATATTCTTATAGATTATAGTCATCTTGATTCCTTTGACAGTCAAATAAGAAAACAGAGGGGGACTAAGGTGGCTTTTAAGTTATTTTAGCCCAGCTGTTGAAAACTATTGCAAAGGACAGTAACATCAGATTTAAAACATTATTGATTTTAGATAATTCCCCAGATTATCCAAGTATAATGTGGGGGGGAAAAAAGCAAGTATGCAAATTTGGCAACACATAAAGATCTCCATTACTATCAATCTACATAGAAACCTTTAAAAAGAGAAGCCAGTTCATCCTATGATACTAACATTTAATTTTTTCTTAAATATATTTCATTATTTAATATTAATTAATATTGATGTTTTATTATCATTACTTAGATGTTTTATTATTTTTTATTTTCCCCAATTACATGTTAAAGCAATTAACATTTTTTTTAAAAAGTGTTGAGTTCAATATTCTATTTCTTCTTCTCCCCTCCCTGAGATGGTAGCAATATGGTGTTCTACATGTATGCTACTAAATGACAATAACATTTTCATCATATTGACATGTATAGGCTAAACTTAAGTATACTTTTAAAAATTTTTATAATTTTGATTATTTTTTAATAAGCTTGAATGAGAAAAACATTCCCTGAGATTTTGGGGGGCAATTGATTTATCTTTATAGAGTCCTTCTGGATTTTGGGTGCCGAAGTCTCCTGCCATAAGGATGTGTTAGATGATCATCTCAGCAAAGAATCCCAATTGGGCATCACAGAGGGAACTAGTCCCAGAGTGGATTAAATCTGATAAAGTACATAGCACTCTTGATGACTATTGCTAGTCAACAAATAGATAAATAAAATTACTTTTAAAAACCCAACTATTTTAAATACCAATGTTGTCAAAATAAATAAAATGTCATAATCTTCAAAAGGAGCAAGGAAAAGACACATGACAGATCTGAATAGGTTCTGGCATGTCAGACAGGAGACTTGAATGTACCAAATGGTATAAATGACACCATCAAGAGCAGGAATGCTCACTAACTGACGTCAGCCACTCGCTGAATCTCAGAGGATAATAGGTGAATAACCTGAATGGTATACTCGCATCTTTACAAAGGAAAGCTCCAGGATACTAATTAGATGCTGCAAGGAGGATTTATTTTATGAAGAGGAAAAGGAATGGACAAGGCTTATGATCTGTTCAAGAAACCTCAGTCCTTGCCGATTGCTTCTAGGATAAAACCCTAATTCCTATGTTTAGCTGCCCTTCTCAGTGTGGCTCCAATGCATCTATCCAGACTTATTTCAAATTGTTGTCTCTTTTTCCAGTTACTTTCCACATTCTATATCCGAGACAAAGTGACCCACTTACTGATTCCTGTGTATGACATTTCATCCCCTAACTGCAAGCCTTTGCTGTTTTTCACCTTTCCCTTTTCAAATCCCTTTCAAAGCTCAGATCAAAACTCCCCTTACAAGACTTTTCAGATTTTCCCAACTAATATTTTCTTCTCTTGTATTTTCAGCACATGTGTTTCTACGCAGTAATTTCCTTGAGAGCAAAGATAGTTGTTTTTTTTTTTTTTTTTTCCCCTTAATACAGTACCTGACATAGTAGGGACTTAATTGACTGATTTTTATCCTTGTAAGCTCAGTTCATACAGTCAGGTAGAGTAATGGATAGGGAGCCAAGTCAGGAAGACATAAGTTCAGACACTTACTAGTTTTGTGATTCTTAGTAAGTCACTCACTGTTTGCCTCAGTTTCCTTATTTGTCCAACGATCTGGAGAAGGAAATGGCAAACCAATCCATTGCCAAGAAAGCTCCAAATGGGAACATGAAGAGTTCGATATGACTGAAATGACTCAACAACAACAAGACCAGCCCAGATCATTTGCTAAATAGATACTGGTTGAATTGGATTTTGTTTTATTGGTGAAGGGAATTCTCTATATTGATGAGATCAAAGATCCATTGGGTCTGCTATATAATCATTTCTTGGAATGCTGGCATTCATAAAGGCAGAACTCTGAGCAAAAGATTCTGGAACACCAGGAAAAAGACTACATAACCGTTCTGTGATATGACTGCCTTTATTTAACGGGAAATAAAGGAGACTGGAATTGGGGAATGTTGAGTTCTTACTTACAAAGGGAAGGTAGCACTTTCAGAGAGGAACAGACAGATATGGAAGGGCACAAGTGTCCTTTCTACACAGCAGAACTGAATGTGTTTTGGGGATTTGTGTTTGAGAATCAAGCAGCTCTTCCAAGAGACACAGACAATTGTCACAGCTTCTCCTGGCAACCATGAAGAACTTTAGAGAGTGAGAAAACCTGCTTCAGGCTGCCACAAGAGGAAGAAGTAGATTTCAATTATGGGAATCAGCCCAAATTATTTAAGTTTTCCATGTGGCGCCTAGATCTTTTCAGGTCTAGTTCCTGAGTTCTGCTAGATGCCCTTTTCTTATCTCACATCCTTTTCCTACTACTCAAAATGGTCATTTACTGTTGCCTGTTCTCATACACAAAGCCTTTCTGCTGTGGATGTTTTTGGTGATGATAAATTTTTAATCTTTGATTTATAACTGGCTGCCAGGACATACAAACTCATGGACCACATTCAAGTCAGTCTGGTATCTGAAGTTACATGATCCAAACAATCATGTTTTCCTTTTATAAGAATAATAAGCACGAAGAAATTTAGAATGGGAGAAAATTTATGTTGGAGCCACATGAGGTGATATAGCTGGAAATAATCTTGTAACATTGGGGTTGGGGGAGTGCATGTGCCATACTGCCAAAGATTTTATTTGATTTTATTTGCTGGAAAGGTTCAAATAATGAGTGGATTATAGTAATAGCATTTGTTTAGTGCGCTACGGTTCAATACACACTTTATAGAACTATCTCATGCCATCCTTACAACTACCTTATGAGGGAGGGGATATCAAGAGCTTATCCAAGGATTTTTCTGATTCCAAATCTAGTCCTCTTTTTCCCTGAACCACCTAATTACTTTCTTTTAAAAAGAATGATGTAGAAACAATACTTGTTCAGATGAGGCAGTCTCTGAGGTCCTTCCCAAATGAGATTATATCACACTGGCAAATAGGAGTAGCAAGAATGAGACTCTGCCAAGAGTCACTTCTGGGGCCAGAAGAGAGTGGTTGGAGTGGTCGATCTGGAAAGAATCAATACATTTGTTGTTGTTCAGGCATTTCAATCGTGACTGGCTCTACATGGCCTATTTGGGAGTTTGGCGAAGACTCTCGCTATTTCATTCTCTAGAGGATTCACTCTGTTAGGTAATCAGAGCTTCAGTGACGTGGCTGGGTCACCCAGCTGGGAAGTCTGAGGTTACATCGGATCTCAAGGCTTCTTAATGCCAATTCAGTGTCCTATCCCAGGAACCTCTGGCTGCCTCTACCAGTCAGAACACAGAAAGGCACATTTTCATGCAGTTTTTTCAAGTAGTAAAGAATTACGGATGACTCACAACTCGAATAAGTGTGATGTCATAGATAGAGCAATGGTCTTGGAATTAGACCCAATTCACCTCTGGGTGCTTCAGTTTCCTATTCTGTAAAATGGGGATAATAATAGCATCTATATATCAGGGTTGTTGGGATAAATGAGATCATGTTTGGAAAGCACTTTACAACAGCTATAAATGGTAGTTATTATTGTTACAATAATTATATCTTAGAACTGTCTCTGGATTTATTAAGGGTGGAGTGCAAGTCAATCTGACATATCTGAGGTTAAAGTTGGAGAACTAGAAGTCTGCTGCTTCATGCTATTAAATAAAGCTCTTTCCAGACAATTTATTCCCTAGGAACTACACTGTAAGAGGAAGGAATATCTCAGGAAGGCTCAGTAATAGTAGTAGAAAGTACCCGCAAACAAAACTGTCTCCTTGACAGATCATACCAATAACTTCCCCTTCTCCTCTCCTTCTCCCCTTCTCCTCCTCTCCTCTCCTCTCCAGCTCTGGTTCTGATTCTCTCTGTGTGATTCTGTTTCTGTCTCTCTCACACACACAGAGTGGTCAGAAAATACAGTACAAGGATGCTTTTGAGAACTTTAGAACTGACTGCATCCCATGGGAGATACTGACCCAGGACCATCCAATGTGGCAAACCTTAATCAGAGAAGATGCTGAGCAATGTAGAATTGAAGTAGCTCAAAAGAAAGTGAGGAAAACCTCCCCAAAAGTTCCCATAGACGGTTTGTACCCGACCCATGGTAGAGCATTCTGAAATCATACTGGCTTTATCAGCCACAGTCAGGTAACTCTAATTTGACTCAAACATAGCAAAGTCATTGGGTCCACTTCAAGAACTAAGAACAAGAAATTTACTGTCTGTATTGATGTATGTATATATTTATACTTGATTAGGATCAACTGATTGCTAAATAAATATTTCCAAGACCCTACTATGTTCCAGCACAGTGGATCCCACAGCATTTAAGCCTCACAATTATGCCATAAAGTTGCCGTTGGGAGCCTAGAAACTCTGCGAGTGGAAAGGATCACTGCTCTAGTGATATCATATCATATGATTATTTTCATGTTATAATAGATGTATTGGTAGAAAAATCAAATATCTCCTTCCACAATCAAATGTGATTCATTTTATTAACACATACACATACATCATTCTCTGATATGGAAGACCACTTTCTATCAATGGCATTTTTTGCTGAGACAATTGGGGGTAAGTGACTTCCCCAGAGTCACCCAGCCAGGAAGTGTTAAGTGTCAGATTTGCACTCAGGTCCCTCCTGACTTCAGGGCTGGTGTTCTATCCACTGTACCACCCAACTGCCCTATCCATGACATTTTGAGGCATTGCTATCAGCTTTTTAAAACTGATTTTTAAAAAGCCACATCAGGGGCACCCTGAATATTTGGTGGGATGTAGGGCATTAAAGGGGAAGATGGCATGAGTATGGCATATTTTAGCAAATCAAAGGCAAAACATTTCTATTTGAAGTAGAACTTTCCTTTCAAATTAAACTTAACCTAATCAATATAAGTTGTGTAGATTTTTCCAGTTTGATGAATAGTTCATAAGATGATAGAATTCCTAGGAAAGCCATTATAATATAGTGAATATAGGGTTGCCCTTTGAATTAAGAAGTGCAGAGTTCGATTCCCATTTCTGATATGTACTGAGTATGACCACTTTGCAAGTCATTTCCTTTTTCAGTGATCTAAGCAGATTTTTACGTTACTGACAAGTTCCTGATCTCCATTGGGGGAAAAGTTTCTTGGAAATCAAAAATAGAATTCTAGTATGTCAGCATTAGGCAGCACATCACCTTTGCAATTTCTCAGTGCTATGACAGGTGTTATCATAGCATACATTTTAAATATATTAACCTGCCCAGATCTGCTCCAAACCTCTCAAACCAATAACACTGCTACTGCCTAATTGCTTTCTAGAGGGAAAAAAGGCATCTAAAAAAAACAGTATCAGGTACTTGGAACCTTTATACATTACCATGGAACAGTAATAAAATGAGCAAATACAAATAAATCAGAATTTTACAAAAGAAAAATCAATCCTGCCAGATCTGACACTACCTTTGGTACAGACAGGCATCAGCAACAAAAATTATCCTGCCCTCTCCATTCTGCCTCGAAGGAATAGCCTACACTGCAGAATCTCATTCTGTCTCTGATTAAAATAACACCATTCTTTCTTGCAAGAACTATCCCCTAACACATTCATTCTTCTTCTACTTAGTATACAAGAATGAACCTAAGAAGTCTCTCCCTAAAGTTAGAGAAGCATTTGAAGAACAAAAAATCCAAGAATAAGATAAAATTTCTAAGCCGTCCTACCATCCACTGGAAGTCAAATGATCCTACTGTCTGCCAAGAGCTTTTCAGATAGAATGAGGTAATGCCTAAAAGCAGTTTTAAGAACTCTTTCTCCATAAAGTAATTCTGATGCTGGGACAGCAGTCAGCCAGAAGAGCAAGCTTTCTTTAGAAATCAGTGTGACAGAAAGGGTCACTTTTTTTAGTACAGAGTCAAAGATGATTATTAGTGACACTCACTAATTCATTTAGCAAGCGGGCAAGGATGAGCAGAGACACAACTAGAGCAGATAAATAGGGCTTTGTCCCAGCTTGTTGACATTTAAAGGTAGCTAATAGCACAATCACAGACCAGGAATGTTGTCTATCTAGCAAGAGCATTATTATCATCTAGACTCAATGAAATTCTCTCTTATGTGGTTTCTTTCCTATGATCCACCCTGGGTGAATTCCATCACCTCGTTTCATTTACTTTGTCCCAAATGGGAAAAAAAAAGACTAATAGCTGCTATGAAGATGAGCTTCATAAAACATTGTAAGGAGGGATCTCAATGTATATATGTATGTGTGTGTATTTGTGTATAAATAGAGAGAGAGAGAGAGAGAGAGAGAGAGAGAGAGGAAGAGAGAGAGAGAGAGAGAGAGAGAGAGAGAGAGAGAGAGAGAGGAAGAGAGAGAGAGAGAGAGAGAGACAGAGAGACAGAGAGACAGAGAGAGAGAGAGAGAGACAGAGAGAGAGACACACACAGAGAGAGAGAGAGAGAGAGAGAGAGAGAAAGAGAGAGAGAGAGAGAGAGAGAGAGGAAGAGAGAGAGAGAGAGAGAGAGAGAGAGAGAGAGAGAGAGAGAGAGAAATTATACATTAGGAGAATAACATTGACATTGCTGCCAATCAGAGCTATTATAATAATTAAGATCACATATATGTATGTGTGTGTACAAATGTGTATAGGTATGTATTATATAGGTATTTGATACACATGTATTACATATATTTGTTCTATATATTACATATGTGTATATATATATATATATATATATATATATATATATATATATATATATATATATATATATATATGTAGTAGAAAGGTAAAATTGGTCTCTCTATATACATGTTAGGTATGACAATCAAGGCCATCTTTCTAATTGTTATCAGAGAATATCCCAAGAGGGCCACAGTCTTCAGATTCATAAGCAAGTGCCTTTAAGAAACTAGTTAAAAATATGTGTCCATGAAAGCTTAGCTATTTTGGGTCACATTATTACACACACACACACACACACACACATACACACACAGTTTCCTAAAATCAGGATCCTATATACTGACAGTCATATTTCAGCAACAAAATCAGGATATCTCCACTCAGTCCTTGAGCCATCTAAACTGAATTTCATCCCCTATCTTTGTGGCAGATTAAAAAAAAAGTGGGGTTTCCTTGAATATTCAGGATGTCATAACCACTGTCATCTTAGCCAAGTCCTCTGTTTGACTTGAGGCAAGAGCAAAACTAAGCAAGCCTGGACAGATAAGATGTGATCCTATTTTGGAAATCCTTCATCGGAAGATATTCCCCACACTGATTATATAATCATTTTAAAATCTCCCCAAAGAATCAGAGCTTCTTTCAGCTTTTCTTAAGCAGCCAGAAATGTAACCAGAATATTCTAATGAAAAGAACCCAGTGTGTGAAGTCATATTACTTTGGTTCACATCTGGACTCTGTCATTTCTTTACTTATGATCCTTAAACAAATCCCTTTCTAGCTCTTGGTTTCTGTTTTTCCCTTTGGTAAGTCACCGGGGTGGCTGGAGGAAGAGCAGGTGATTTTTGCGATCCCTTTCAGTTTAAAATCTATCCGCCTATGAAGTGACAATATAACTAGGAAAGGCCTTGGGGTAAGAAAGATACTGATTTCTCTTGCTTCTGATATGTGGTAGTTTAGTGACCAAAACCAAAATAAAACCAACCAAAAAAAAAAAAAACCCTCACTGTTACAGTGCCCTAGGACAATTTAGTTTATAATTTATAAAGAGAGTTATATATAAAGTTATAAAGAGAGTATATAGAGAAAGTTTCCATAATGAGAAGTCCATATATTGATGCAATAATAAGTCTGGATTTTAAAAGAATGTGTTATCAATTATTAAATAGCCTACTGGGATATTTGTTATAACCAATGGAGACCTGGTTGATATTCCACTGGTACTCTCTTAATGACAAAAGAACAAAGAAAGCCCTTAACATTTAGATTTACTCTCTGTTAACCATTCATGAAAAGCCAAGGGATGAGAGAAGTTTTGGATAAGCAAGCAAAAACTTCAATAGCTAGCTTACATATATGTGTAGACAAGTATATACCCACAAATATATATGTGCATATATCACTTTAGGATGTGCAGATTGTTTTACATATGTAATCTCATTTTTTTCTTCACAATTCTGCATTTTAAGTGCTATGAACATTATTGTTTATCCTCATTGTACAGATAATAATCCTGAGCTACAGGAGGTTAAATGGCTTACCTAGATTCACACAGTGAGTAAGCATCTGAGGCAGGATTCAACATGACTCAAATAGATAACAAAATACTGCAATACTCTGACAATACAACAGATCCATTTGAGAAACTGGGATGCCTTTGTTTCATGTTTATTTAGTTCTAAATAAGTAAATGTGTAATTATTTATAAAATGAACTTAAAGGAAAAGGACTTTTTTTTTAAATAAAAGCTACATCTGAGAACTATATGACCTTTAAAGAAAAGAGCATGGCATATTAGAGAACTTCATTTGTCCCGAGAAAACTTCTAAACAGTCATCATGATAAAATTATTATTATTGACAATGCCCTTGGAAATAAGGTCATCAAAATATGGATGGCTTCATCTCTGCTGTCAGACACCTGTGGGGGTGAACACATTTTGAAAGTGTCTTTATTGTTGTTTCTTTGCATCTAAATCATATCAGTGAGCAATATTTCAAAGATAAATGAATGACAAATTATAATTAATATCCTGAAGAACATGAAAAGAAAGAATTCATCTTCTTTTGAAAAGAAACCTTTTTTAGAATCCTGCCACATGTCAATGGGCCTTCTGAAGATGACCTTTGCAAAGGGATCCACTTTTACATTATCTTTCCCCGATAGTATGCTTAAAGCCTGTAGGTTCCAAAAATCTGGAGAGCTGAAGGGGACTTTGGAAGTCGTTGATCCAATTCCCTCATTTAACAGATAATGAAAATGAATCCCCATGGACTTAAACAGCTTACTCTAAGTCATAAAGATAGCCAGTGGCTTGATCCAGTTTTGAATTCTTGTTTTTTGTCTCCAAATTCAATGTTCTTTCTCCCTCACACATATAACACATGTTTCATTGTTAGGACTTCCTATATCTGCCCCACCAAACAGACCCAATTAGGGTGTGGGGGGTTTCATTTCAGTTATTTTCTAGAACATATACACAAATATATAGAGAGTGTTCAATTAAATAATTTAATTGAATTCAGTCACCAGAATACTGAAAAGTTATTCTTGTTCTCTCTAGTACACAAAAGCTTTGAAATATTTCATGATCTAATTCTGAAAAGTTGCCATCTCAGGGGAATGCTGAAAAGCTAGAATCTGAAAGTTTTAAATTCTTTTCATCTGGACTGACTCTGGCTCTTGTCGAGTGTGCTCTCCTAAAAATTGACTTACAGTGCCATATTCCTGTGGTATCCATATCTGCAAAAGCAAACTCCATTTAATCAATTGACTTCTAGATTTTCTGAAAGGGAAAATAAAGACCAGCCAAAAGCAACTTTCATTCACAAGGAAAGAGGGAGCAAAGCACACCTTCATAAAACCTTCCCATTGAAAAAATTGTCTTTTTTTTTTTTTTTTTTTTTTTTTTTTTTTTGGCAAAGTGAATGCCTTTGTAATATTGAATAGAATTTAATTTACAGAGTGGCAGAGGATGTTCCCTGTGTGCAGATGGAGAGAAGCTTCCTACTTGGCAATATGACTTCAAAGGAGAGAGAGCTGGGCTCATTGTCTAGAAGACCTGCGTTCAATTCCAACTTCTTCCCTCACCAGGCAGGATGGAACGAAGGGGTCCAGCTCTGACCACAGCCACAAAGATTGAAAAATCAACCAGAGAGAGGAAGAAAGTTGCTAATTAAAGCCTAAATCCATTCCCACTCACTGTTTGGGTCTCAAACTTCTTATCGGTTTACATTTTTGTATGGTAACAAAACCCCAAATGTCCTAAATTAAGCTGACTTGAAGTTGAGCACTGTGAGGTGACCAATGATATCTATTCCACCAGATTCCATTCCATTCCAGTCTCTGTGGAATTCTCTCTCAAACCGATGGAAACTTTGGCCATGGGAAAGAGCCACTGAGATCAGAGAGTATCAGGCTCACCATGATCCGTCCCATGACATGGCCGGGGCACTGGGTGAACTTTCGTTGCCCTGGCACTCAGTACTGCATGCTTCAAAATTTTGTCTAATGTAGGAATATCTAGCTAATAACTCCTCAAAAGCCTAGGAAGATGTGACCTCACTGAATGCATCACAGGGTTTGGGGAAACCAGCAGGTCAGGTAGACAGCTATTATGTCTAAATGGGACAGATGAAAAAAATCTATTCTATTTTGATATCCTCCACTTAAAATATCATCTTTAAAAAACTAGTAAATAACTGAGGAATCACCTTAAAATAGAGTATTACAGAATCCTAGATTTTGCGTGAGATGTGGGTTAATATCCCCAGTTCTGTCATATGCTGTAGTGAAGGAATTGATCATTCCAGTCTACAGTTTCTTTATGTATAAAATGAAGACGTTCATAAAATTTACAGCTGGAAGAGATCTTAGAAATCATAAAATGAGGAAGCTACCATTCATAGACTGGTCCCAGGGTCACAATGAGGTCAGATAGAAACCCCAGTTACTAGTTGTATTTCTAAAGTTTCTTCCAATTGTAAACTTTATATTTTTATATATTTTGGTGGAAATATTGTCTTATAGTCCCCAAAAAACATTTTGGCAACATATATATATATATATATATATATATATATAATCTTGCAATTTTCTTTTATTTGTTTGTTTTATAAATATGGAAGTAAATAATGGGGCTGTAGAGGGTAAGCCAGTGAGCTAAGGAGCTCTGAATCTGCAGTCTCATGTGTTTAAAACTAAATGGAATTTCCTCCCTTTTGCTCTGGGAAATGAATAGGCAAACATGACCCAAGGAAGAAGGAAGGGCAGATAAGTAAGCAGCCAGGAAAATGGGAAAACAAAAGGAGAGCAATATCATTCAGCTACAGGAACACAACATATAGGAAAAATCCTACCCTTTCTATTCTGGCTACAAAAGGATTATTATACCTCTAATTCAAATTGCACAACTTGTTTCCTTGTGTTCAATTTCTCAAATTATTATCTGTAGACATCAAGGCTTTCAGCAGTAACAATATGAGAAATCCTAAAGCTGTTTTAATCTCCATCCCAATAAAGAAATCTTTTTTTACACATGATGATGGGTTTCTTCTGAGAAATTCCAAGTTCTTTCAAATGATAACTAATCCCAGCACTTCTGTAGAACAACAACTAAATTTGTGCCATAAAGGTCATGAGATGATCTTGACTTTCTTACAATTACTGAGGTTCATTACATATTGAGGTCAATCCAGTTCCTGAATTGACTTTTAAAGGCTGTAATGGATAAATTCTATTAAAAAGCAACTATTTGTAGCTCAGGGACTAAGGAAACCTGACTGGTATTTTCTATATAACTTAAATATAAAATGACAAAGTTTAAATCATGCATAGACAAGCTAGGAGACTATCCTGTTAATGTCAAAAAAGAAGAAAAACAACTCTCTTCTTCTATCTTTCCTTTACTTCCTTCTCTTTTCTTGTTACCCCTTCTTCCTTCCTTCTTGACCTTAAAAAGTGTGATATCCACAATCCCACAAATAGTAATTATCAGATTTGACATTCAATAAATCCAATAATTCAACAACTATCTATTAAGCATAATATTGTAGTAATAGCCAATTAGATTAGAACCAATCTAATAATTCCCCCCTTCCTTTACTCATTAGCTCCTGTAGTTTAACCAGGATTTCTCTGAAGTGCAGAGCTCATCATGAGATGAAATCTTAGGCAAAACTGACCAACTGGGAAATTAGTTCTAATCAAAAGAAATTTTAGCTTAGGTGATTTGAAAGATTTCTATTGTGCTTTACTCAGGTAAAAGTGGATTGCTCCTTTTTTTCTAGGTTATCCTATTCAGAGTGAAAAGGGTGTAGATATATATGTCTCTTTGACTAAGATTTAGTGAGCCAGTCATGTCCCCAAGATGCTTATTAAAATAAGCCTACTTCTCATTCTATTCATTCTTCTCATTAATCATTAACCAATCAAAGTTGATTACCACCCTCAGGAACATTCACTTTCCCCAACACATATAAATGTTAGGTGGGTTCCATGAAGAATATTTTTGTCATTCAAGAGCGCCACTGACCCCTTTTATTATCTGCTAGCATGATTAATAAAATTACCCAGAAACTTTGTCTCTCAAACTTTTTTATAAATCAAAGCATCTACTGTGTGCAAAATATGGAGGATACATATATAATACAAACACTAAAAAATTGTCCCTTTCTCAAGGAGTTCACATTGTACTGGGGTTAGGGTATAAAATGTAGATACATACACAAATAAAAATGTTATGGCATAGAATGACAACATATAATAACTGAGAGAGGAAGGCCTTCCTTTAAAAGTTGATACCTGAGGGGAAATGCAGTTAACATTAGTAATTTTGAGAATAATTTTGAATTAAGTTGCTCTGATGAAGTCCTCACTTTTCAAATTTGTAGGGTAATCAATTTTTTTTTAAAAAGAGCCATTCCCCAATTGACAAATGAGCAAAAAAAAATATGAACTATGCTCAAAGGGCTTTAAAATCATGCATATCCTTTGACCTAATAGTACCCATAATAGGCATGAATCCCCAAAAAGGAAAGACCTGTGTGTAAAAAAATATAGCAGCTTTTTTCTCAAGGCAAAGAATTGGAAATTGAGGGATTGACTGTCAATTGGGGAAAGGCTGAATAAATTGTGGTATGTAATTATGATGAAATATTATTTTTCTATAAGAAATAATAAACAGGAAAAACTTGGAAAGTCCTCCATGAATTCAAAGTGAAATGTACTCAGTACAAAGTAATAGCAAGGTTGTATGATGGTCAAAGTGAATGACTTTATCATTCTTGGTAATAAAATGATCCAAGACTAGTCTGAAGGACTTAAGATAAAAAATACAACCTATATCCAGAGAAAAAAATGGATTGTATCTGAATATAGACTGAAGCATACTTTTTAAAAAGTTTTATTTCTCTTGAGGTATATAAGAAGGAAGGAGATTTCTATGTGTTTTTTTTTTTTTTTTTGCAACATGTCTTTTATGGAAATGTTTTACATAATATCATATTGCCTTAATGGGGACAGGAAGGAAGGGAAAGAATCTGGAATTCAAAGTTTTAAAAATAAATGTAAAAAATATTTTGCCTGTTACTGGGGATGATAAAAATATTAAAACAGGAAAAAAGAGAAGACATTGACTCATGATTGAAACCTTTAAGAAAGGTTTGAATTCTAAGAAAGCGATGAGAAAGACAGACTTTGCTGATATGGAAGAAATGGCCAGTTCCAAGGTCAGAGGAGAATCAAGCAATAAATAGTATGTAGTATATGATGCAGAATTACCTTTACTAGAATAAAAGATGCAGGAAGGGAAATCATGCAAAATAAAGCTGGAAAGGTGAAAGGGAAGCAGCTTGTAGAGGGTTCAAAAGTTTATTAGAGCAGTTTTTATTTCAATATAAAATGAGAATTCTTAGCAAGCTTGTGAAATTTTAAAAAAAGATTCTGATGTATTTTGACTATTTCCTTTGTATCCCTGTGTGCTATAGTTTATGCATATTTATAAACATTATAGAAGGAAAGGCTCTATAAACTATATATAACTGCTAAAGTTTTTCTGTAACATTAAAAAAGGGTAAGGATTATTGTCTCAGCAGCATTAGTATTAGTGTGCAGACCCTGGATACAAATATGCTGCTTAGTTAATTACTAATCTTTCATTTTGATCCCCAAAGACCATTTGAGAGTTGAAAATAAACAATCTCTGAATGGTGTTTGAAGACAAATGCCTTTCTATGGACTCAAAATCAATCAAGAGCCAGTACCAGCTTCAATACAAGGACCTTATGTATTTTCTCTCTGCTGTCAGGAACACAAAGTATTCTGAGAAAGTGGGGGGAAAGTGAGCATTTTATGAGCTTACGAAAGATTATCTTTTTAAAAATAAATCTATATTCATCATCAAAAAGTCTAATTTCTCTCTTCTCATCTAGGAAGGTTGCTTTCATACAATTAATTTAGGTTGGCTCAGGTTCTTATAGGTAGGATTGGGACACAGCCTTGAGTTCTGTTCAGTCTTCCCATGTAGCCCTTGGCACGTGTGTAGACCTGAAAACCGGAACATCCTTTCCTTTTAGACTTATATAAATGTATACAGTTGTAAACTTCCAAGGCAATATTTTTCAATGAAAACATTACAACCCATTTCTACCAGGATGATTATTTCTGCCTTGAGATAAGCAGAATGAAGGAACTAGCTTTAAGCGGGGACCAGCGCTTGTTTCTCCCCGGTATTTCGGTCTCAACATTTGTGTAATACTTAATCATTTGAGTTCAGTCTTCTTTTTAGATGGAATGAGCCTAAGATTGAATTCAATATTTCTAAATGGTTTTCTAAATGTAGATAGGGCAAAGCTGTCCATCTTCACATATTTGCAATAACTGAATATAAATGTCTTGATTGGGAAATAAAAAAATAAATGAAGCACAAAATGGAATACCTGCTTTATAAACCCTCTATAAACCAGGGACCTTCTTCAGGATGTAAAATAAACATGTTTCCCATACTTGATATTGAAAAATGAAGAACCTATTGATGGAACGACTAACACAAGATGAGATATTCATGGATTTTTAGTTGTGGAGCATCTTAGGGTTCATCTAGTTCTATCCCCTCTTTATATACAAATATATACACATGTATAAACTTATATGTTCACATAATTCATATGTATGCATGCGCATGTATATGTATATGTATATATATATATGTATGTATATATTTACTTAATGCTTAAATGTCCTTATGGCACAGCAACCTGGTGAGATATATAGTATATATTTTTTACTCCTGTTTTCCATATAGAGAAACAGATTCACCAATTGTTCCATAACTCACTCATGTGAGTATAAAAATCTGAACAAAGCTCTCTTGATTCCAAGTCTACTGCTTTTTCTATGATTCTCCATTTCCCTTTCAATTGAATAGGGATTTATTGATATTAAGTAAAGAATAGTTTATCCAGGAAATGAAATTATGAAAAGATTTGGGTATGCTATGTAAAATAACAAGTCTTGATTCAAATCTTCTTGAAACATCCAATGTTTTTCCCCACTCCTCTCTTTTAAAGGGGCAAAATCAGAGGGAAAAAATATCAAACTGATACTAATTTCTTTTTGGATCTCTTTCTTCTTGTGTAGTATTCTTTGCTTAATATACTAAATCATAGATAAAGGATCAAAACAAATATAATACAATTTCTTACTTATCTCTTACAAACAAACCGCAGATAGCAAAATCATTTCTCCATGGGGGGAAAACAGAACACAAAGGAATCATCTAAATAAAAAGAAATCTCAGTGTACTGCAAGGAAATATTTTTATTTCTAAACCCCAGGATAATTTGTCTAGATCCAAAGCTTTGTTATTTGTCTCCCAGAGACATGAAAATCCCTTCAAAAGTAGGGTACATTTACTACCACAAGAGACTTGTCAAGTGATTAAGAAAAATAAAACTAAAAACTGAACAAACAAAATATTTTTGCTGTATTGAGCAAAATTTCCTGAAAATAATTTACCCTTATTATTTTCCTGTTCAGTTCTGGGTCTAGGTCATTTTCTATTTGTAGTACCTATCCAAAATACATGTAGTAATTGGACTAACTCAGTAGTTTGTGTTTTTAATAGAAGGGGAATACTATAACCAGACCCTTATTTTATTGATTGATGCCTTTTTCTTTTTAAAATGTTATTACATCCTTCTGCACTATTGTAATTAGCCTTGCAATAAGGAGATTGAGTATAAAAATAAGTTGTGTTTGAAATTATACATGACTTTCTGCTCCCATAGATCCCTGTCTCTCTACCAGAAGTCTTTGTTTTGTGATAACATGGTAACAGAGGCTCACAGAAAGTCAATTGGTACACAGCTAGTGACAAAAGACACCCTATATTTCATCTCTCTGTGTGTCATTACACTGTATTAATTTGAAGCATCTATAAGATGTACATTTTTAATTAGAAAATTAAGTATCCCATATGTCTGGGGAGGAAGGGCAAAAAAGGCAAGCTTGTCAAAAGCTTGTATGTGGTTTTAACCTGAATAACTGTTTCTCTCTTTTTCATTTCTCAAGGATGGAGAATGAGGAGAGCTTCTCCTGAAGTGTTCATGGAGCCACTCTCTCTAGGTTCTCCCACCTAAGAAGATGACCTAATTTTCTATAAAGTAAAGACCAAGAAAAAAGGGCTGAAGTTCCCTTTTTCCCCAGACCCTCTTTCAAACTCCCTGAATTTTCTTTTTTTCTTTCCCCATATAAATTTGATGGCAGCAGACAGCTGCATAGATTAAAAGCACTATAGGGAAAGGTAGGAGAAGGCAACAAACAAATATTAAATGCCTACTCTGTGTGCATACTGTGTATGCAATGTGCTAAGCATTTTGCAAATATTACACAGTTTTATAATCTCAGATGGAATATATTTCAGTGGAATGAGCACTGGTTTTTAGAAACTGAGGACCTGGGTTTGAAATCTAGCTGGGCTTCTTGCTAGCTGCTCTGGGCAAGGGTTTGAAGATATAACCACTTTAGTCCCCTTTACTATAAATGTATAATTCTTCTATAATCTAAGTGCCCCAGCTAAAGAAATAAAAACACAGGAGGCTTTTGTGTGCTCCACACAGGATAAAAGAATATGGCATTTCTTCAGTATGTTCTCCATGCCAGAGAAAAAGTGTTGCTCTCAAGACAAAGTATTTGTGGCAGATAAGCTAATTTGCTTCCTTGCCACTAACTGCTACCAGAGTGGAAAATTTCAAGAGGAAAAAAGCCATCCTATTAAGTATATTGCACTAGTCTTCACTCTATCCTTAGAAACCATAACTGTTCTTCAGAACTACAATGTACTTCCTCCTCATCTCCTCCAGAAATCGCTAGTTTCCTTCAAGCCTCAACTATAGTGCCATAGTCCAAATACAGTATTTTCTGTTCCCACAAACTTGTAGTGCCTTCATTCTAAAATAATCTACATAGTGCATACGTATGTATGAACCAACCAGATTGTAAGTTTTTTTAAAGGGAAGGATTTTGACTTGGTATCCCCAATGTCTCAACTAGTACCTGGTATACAATTATTTATTTTATTATTGCATTTTTCATTTTCAGATTCATATCAGTCACAATTATTGTTCTGTTGTTAGTCTTCACTATCTATATTATTTCTTTACTATCTAGATGACAGAATATTCACGCCTTTTTTCAAACCATGGGTTATAGTTCCTGGTCTGCTTAAAAATGCCATTCCTTTCAAAGATGCACACAGAAAGTACCCTGACACCCAAGATGGTCCCATATGGTAACAATAAATCCTGATGAATTCTAAAGGTATTTTACAAATGCTATTTAAATCTGCCTTTCAGGGATATTCTAAAGAAAAATTTCAAACCAGGAAAAGCTCACAAAACCAGGGGATTGGAGAGAAGTTTATCTCCCTTCTTTCACAAAAATTTTCTCCCAGTCCAGGTAACCTTAGCCATCACGAGGAGGATATGGGGCCTTTTGACTTCTCTTAAGACAGTCATAGAAGGCAGAGGTCTATCCCACCAACAATTAGACCATCAATGCTATCATTCTTGGGAAATTCAGTTCAAATCAATTGGAAATTCCTGAGGGCAAAGATCAAGGAGTTGGGCCATTGTGGCCAGGAACAGGTCAGGAGTCAAGAATCCAGGCAGTCATGGGAATTATGTCCATGTTCCAGCAGTCAAGGATCTGATCTGAACAGATTATGATGTGGTCTGTTTGCTTTGGAGCTTCTTCTTTAGATTTTATGCCTGGATATGATTGATTCTGGGATTAATATATTGGTGCCATCTGTGACCATCATCCTAATACTACTGTATCAGGTACAGAAATGACCAAATCACCATTGTAATGTATGGCAATGCCGATGATTACAGTTTCTTCCTCCCAAGGGTTAGCATTAAGTTTAGAATGACAGCAAATATAGCACATGAAATTTAAAACCCCTCTGAGACACTAAGAGGTCAAAGTGATCCATTTCTGGCCTTTTGGAAACTCTTGTTTAGATTTAAAATGAAACATGCCTGAAGCCCACAGAATATTATTTTAACAAATTAGCATTGAGTAAGCCTGGTTTAATCAATTAACAAACTAAAGCTTTCCACCAGAGTGGGTACCCAGACAAATTCCCATTTCTGTTTTTTTCTACAGTAAGTCCTTTCTATGAGTGATTGTGTCCAGAAATCACAAGTCTAACAGTTGATGGGGCAATACTTCAAAAAAGTGAATCATAATTTTCAATCCTCAGCAGAGAAAATTTGTACTATGGAGCAGAAAAAAGATGTGGAAGACAATATGGTACTATGGTACTTAGTTAGGGTCACTAGAAAATAATGTTGGGGGTAGTTGGGGATCAGGGGTTAGCAAAACAGGAGGGGATTCCAAGTGAATTTAAGTACAGAGGCATCTGAGTAAGTTGTACGATTCCCCATTTTGGGGAAAAATATGTAAATATTATCCTGAGAGTAAAAGTTCATTTATATCTAGCATAATTTGCAAAAGTGATTATATATCCTAAAACTTGCAGTAATACTTGCTATAGTAGTTTATATACTATAATTCTCACACTAGGTCAGAGAAGCAAGCACTTTTTCCTTACTGTTCACATTCCCACATAAACCCATCTTAAGAAGAAAGCAAAGCAATTTAACAGATAAAAGACTAGACATAGAGTCAGGAAGCATTAAATCTGAATCCCACTTTTAAAAAGTACTGATTCTAAGCAAGTCATATTCTTTTGATCTTAATTTTCTCACTAGGAAAATGGTATTACAATACAACTTACCTGCTAGGGTGGTAAATCAAATGAGAAAATATTTATAAAATACTTTGCAAACCTTAAAGAACTATGTAACTGCTAGCTTTTATTAGCTATTGTTTAGTTAACAAGAGCTAAAATCTGTCACATTTTAAATTTTGCAAAATGCCTGATATAATCTCATCTGATTTTCATAAAGCATACAATTGCTATTGTTATACTCCTTTTACAAATCAAGAAACTGATGTTCAGAGGGGGAAAAAAAGCAAGAAGTAGGACAGTGTAATAGTATATAATGAATGCTAGTTTTGGAATCAGAGGAATTGCCATGTGAACCATGAGCTTGGCCATCTAAATTAATGGTACTGTAGAAACAGGGAGCAAAACATAGCTACAAATCAATCTAAAGATATAGGGCAATGGATTAGCTCCAAATTTAAACCTCAAAAGAATAGAAACACAGTTTTATACCAAGCAAGTGAGATTAGAAAATATGCTTTTTATAGGAAGTTGAAAAGCGCTGTGTTGTCCTGTCTTTGGATTTCCACCTGGAGGTCAATCTGCCTGATCTAAGCCCATACTCACCTATTCTATCTTTTAGATTCCAAGACTCCCCCCATGCCCAGTCATATTTCTAAATCTTGGACACATTTGTGACTTCTCACCTGCCTGTTAATTTGGTCATAACCCACCTTTTTGGCTTTGTCAGACATTCCATTCCAAGGTCATTCCATGGAAAAATCTCAGGCTGGAATCACCTTGGCCAAACTTGGTCTAAACTTTCCCTATCCCCAATATTGGTCGGGGATAAGGACAGCAATAAAGTACTAATACTTTCGGTCAAGCTTAACAGGTTTAGAAAGTCCAGAACAAGGTATTCAAGGCAACAGTTCCTGCTATTTGTTTGAGATGGAAAGGGGGAGGGAAGTGATAGTAGGCTAGGAAGGTCTCATAAAAAGTAAACCTTTAGTCACTGATGGAGCATTGCCTCAGACAAATTGAGGATATGAAAAACCTTCATTTTAAAAAGACCGAGGCCTTGGTGAAGAATTGTTCACACATATGTTTTGAAAAATAAAAAGATATAGAGAGAGAGACAGAGAGAAAGAAAAAGGAACAAAGGAAGGAAGGAAGGAAGGAAGGAAGGAAGGAAGGAAGGAAGGAAGGAAGGAAGGAAGGAAGGAAGGAAGGAAGGAAGGAAGAAAGAAAAGAAAGGAAAAGAAAAGAAAAGAAAGAGAAAAAAAAAAAAAAAGATCAAGGCCATTGCCCAAGACTTCTTGACTTTTGCCAATGACTCCAGAGGAGAGAGTAAGGCTGATGATTTTGCTCAGAGCTGTCTTACTTAAATCCAATGTATGTGTTCATTAATACAATGATGTCATTGGTATAACACAGACAAATTATTTTAATCTCCTTAAGCTTCTGTTTCTTCCTCTGTAAATGTTGTTTTAAATAATTTCTAAGGTCTTTTCCATTTTTAATCTATGATCCTATGTATGACTTGTCTTGTTTCATTCAACTTATTTTTATCCCCTGTGCCTGGCATAAGACCTGGCACTTAATACATTTCTGTTCTTTGATTACTCAAAGTCATAAGATCTGAACTCAGGAGGAGCTCTTGCCTCAAATTCTGGACATTTTACACTTTCTTCTTATTTCACTTATGCTTTGGCGCAGCTATCTAAGTTTCAAGCTGAGGAATTTTTCACCTCTTTCTTTGTATTCCTGGTATTTAGCATGGTGGTGGGCACATAAGGGCCTATTGGTCTGTCTTCATTTGTCACAGCTTCTATCACCTTACCAGATTTTAAGCCTCAATATATAAATAATATTTAATTAAAGCCTCTGAGCTTTAATAGATCTAAAATGCACTAAAACTTTTGAGAAACTTTATATAGTGACTACAATGGAGCATATTGTTTATGACACAATAACACTTCTTAAACTTTTTCCACTCACAACCCCTTTTCACCCAAGTAATTTTTATGCAACCCTAGCTATATTAGATGTATAAAACAGGCATACAAATCAAATATTCACTAATAATAAGTCCTGATTCAGTGACCCCCACATTGAATTATGACAGCCATATGGGGTCGTGAACCACAGTTTAAGAAGCTTGAATATAGAACAAGGAGGAAATTAATTCCCTGCATTTTATATACAGACAAGCAATATGCATATAAGATGCATACCTTTTAATCCTTGTATGAGCAGTCTTATTTGCTGGCCTGATCTTTGAAACAGAACATTATTTATCACTCTCATTTTGGTTTCAGATCATTTTAATTACCAATAAAAGGGAAGAACCCACACTGAATGGATTATTACTTATGCAGAATGCTTTTAAAGCAAAGGTAGTTAGTGGCTTCATTCCCACTATTCCATAAACCATTTTTATTTATAAGTAAATGTCGTCGTAAAGAAGTTTAGGTGGAAGAGAGACATGATGCACAGTATTATCCCCAGTTGCCTATGTGGAATGAAAACCAAACCTGACTTAAAAGGGGGAAAATTTGACTCTGTGCTATTTACTCGGATAATTTTTGACCAACGGAGACTCCAGTATAAACAATGGAAGTCCAGGAAGTGATGTGAAATCAATCTGGGCAAGGAGTCCGGATTGCACTGGGCAAATACAGACCATCACCAAAGTATTAGTCTAAGCAATTAAAACGTAAAACTGTGCTACGGCTGCATGAGATATTTTCTAAGAATACCTCTGGAATGGAATGGAGGCACTATAATTTAGTGAATGGAGTTTTGGGTTTTGAAGTTGTTGATGTTCAATCATTTCACTCTTCAATGAGAGAGGAGTTTCTTGGTAATTTGCCATTTCCCTCTACACCTCATTTTACAGATAAGAAAACCCAAACAGGGGTAAATCACTTGCCCAGGGTCACAAAGCTAGTAAATGTCTCAAGCAGAGTTAGGATTTTCTGGCTGCAGGCCCTGTGCCCTGAGTTTAGATTCCATCCTCTGACCCTCACTAGCTATGTGACTTTAGGCAAAAGACTTTTAACTCTAGATGTCACAAACAAGTCCTTAGGATTTATCTACACAATCATAGCAATGGAAAAAGCAGAGACACTGGAGCTAGTCTTGTGGGATCTAATCCTACATAATCCTGAATGACCTTAAACAAGCAATTAACCTTTGCCTTTGGTCTTCCAGCTCTCCAACTATGATCCTGTGAGTGGGACCTACAAAAGGGGAGAGAGGTTCTACACCTGATATTCCCCATTCAGATAAAATCATAGATTCTTCACATATCCCCCTATAACACTGAGATGGCCATTGTTGTGTTTAGTCTTTTGATTTGGCAACTTCAGCAATAAATCCAAAGACTTAATTATCTGTAGAGACTTATCTCATCAAAACAGACCTCAATAAGATTATGAGACCCTTAGAGAGAGCTGACTTGATTTTCTTTTTCTGAATGAAATAACAAAACCATATTTCAAAGAGAATGAAGGAGAAATAGATGATGCCATTGTAAAGGATATAGGATTTACTAATACAGCTTCCTTTGAATTTCAGGTAATTGATTGGACTTTTAGAGTATTTTTGGTACCAAACTCATACATTTGTGATAACTTTTTCTTTCTTTTTCTTTTTTTTTTTCAATAATAGAGTTTAATTCTCAAAATATATGCAAACAAAGACAGTTTTCAATATTCACCCTTGCAAAACCCTGTGTTCCAAGTTTTTCTCCCTTCCTTTCCCCCTACACAGCAAGCATCTGATATAGGTTAAACATTTGCAATTCTTGTTAAATGTGTATAATTCTTCTATACTTATTTCCACATTTGGCATGTTGCCTGAGAAAAATCAGATCAAAAATTTTTAAAAATCAGAAAAAAAAGAAGCAAACAATAAAAAAGATTCAAATACTATGTTGTGCTTCACATTCAGTTCCTCTAGTCTTCTTTCTACATGGAGCTGGCTCTCTCCATGTGATAATTATTTTTTTCCTGAGGCAACTGGGGTTAAGTGACTTGCCCAGGGTCACACAGCTAGAAAGTGTTAAGTGTCTGAGGTCACATTTGAACTCGGGTCCTCTTGACTTCAGGGCTGGTGCTCTATCCACTGTGCCACCTGGCTTCCCCTATGATAACTTTTTAAAAGAAATTAAAGAACAAACTGGAAATTTCAATTGAAATGAAAAAGAGACCTCTGGAAAAACTGAAAATTATAGTTCACCAATTTAAAAAAAATGTAGGATTACATTTTCAAAATGATCTGCTAAGATTCATATTAGTAATTCTGGACTATAAGAAAAGGATTCTTATCACTTTTATATTAAAACTATGCTCTTCCTCCTCTATCTTCAAGGTCCAATTTGGGTGATTTCACCCAAAAGAGGAAATTCTTACTTGATTTCCCAGAAGAAAGTTTGATTTCCATCTTTAACTATTTATAAATCACATTGCATAAATCTCAATTGCTTCCATCAAACTCTATCTTACATTAAAAATAATTCATATTAGAGTTGTTTTTGGGTTTTTTTGTTGTTTTTTTATAGCTGGTAGGGACCTTAGAGATCAAATAATTCAAGCTCCATCCCCTCCCTATTTAAATGAGGAAACTGCTCCAGACAGTAATGAAAAAACTCACCTACAATCATATAGGGAACATACTTATTTGTACATATATCCCCTTGCACATAATATAAGCTTCACAAATCTCTGCTAAATTGAACTGAATTTTGTCTATTGCTTCTTTAACAAAAATACATCTTTCTTAGATACTGATCACTGTTCTGACACTATGTCTACTACGACTTTGAGAAAGACACTTAATCTGTTTGGACTTCAGTTTCCTTAATTAGAAAACATGAGAAAATACTTCTTATATCAGAATTATGAGAATCGCATGCAATGACATGCATATAAGAGATAAGGGAACTAGAATATTTTGCAAATACAAGACACAATAGAAAAAGTTTTACTTTTTTCTGGCACAGAGAAGTGGGGGATCCTTTCTCTTATGAGAACAAAAATCAGAGGCAGTTAGACAGTGGATAGAGCATGGGGCCTAGGAGTCAGGAGGAAAACAAAAATCAGGTACTATCCTTGGCAAATAAAGTTTAAATTCAACATACACTGAGAAACAACTCTATATGGAAGGTATTGGACAAATATTAAAAAAAATAGTTCTTGCCCTTAAGAAGCTTACATTCTACTGCTGACTCAAGTCACTCATTGCTATAGTATGCTTTTCAAGTGAATTTCCAAGAGTGGTGAGATAGTTATGTATAGCCATCAATACTTTTTCATTTCCTTTTCACTTTAGCCAGCACCAATGCACTTGGAAAGACTTCCAAGCTTAAGAATAAAAGTATATTTGATGGCCATGAATTGTAGAACAATGTTTTAGTTCAATGGGGGATTGAATGTATGACCACAGCCCCATTACCATTAAGATACCACACACATATATGCATTTTTTAAAAATGCTTAAAAGAAGGAGAATTAATTGTTGAAATAAGGTTTCATGTCAAGATTGATTTCTGTGTAATGTACAATGGACTGAATAAATAAAGACAAAAGCAAAATCTTTGCTCTCTTTATGGAGTTTGTAGTCTACAAAGATTTTTCTTAGAATTTCATCCTCCACAAATGTGATGAGAGAATAGCTATTCTATATTTGACCAGAATTTGAGATTCAGCTGAGGTATCATGGTCTATTACTTCCATTAGGTCCTATATGGAATCCCATACTAAGCAATGTCCTTATGTTTCACCTTAATTCAAAATTCAAGGAAGGATTATGAAATACTTAAAAAGAAAGATTTTTAACATATTTAGGCACCAAAGCAACACAACTTAGAAATGTCACCACACTTAAAAATATCTTTCTAATGCTAGTATTTTCAATAAGAATTTCTCAGCAGAAAAAATATAAATGTTGATATTAAACTGGAAGCATAACTTGGCAGCTCAGGTGCCATATTAGCTTTATTTACCATAGATGAAGGAGGGAGGTGAGAGTGGGAAGGAGAAAGGGGGAGGAAATCTCTCTTTAAGAGTCAGTGAAGGCAAGATTATTTAGCTTTTCCTGGACCATTTTCTTATTCTCTTGCATTCTGCTAATGTCAGGGCTCCGTGGTACTCTAAATTTGCTCAGGTAGGTGAACATGACTTTGTGGAACCACTTGCCCCAGGTAGAGAGAGAAGAAAAGCTCTTTTCTATCCAATACCTACTGTAAGTATCCTTCCTTTTCCTACTGTCACCCCTGCTTTCCATTTCAAACAAATAACAGTAGCTGCTGTTGCCTCTCACACTTTGTTCTAGACTTAAGGGGTTTCTGAAATTCTGTCCTACTTGAAAGTGGTTATTTGTACTACCAGAGAAGGATACCATTATTTCTCTCCTTATCCTTGATCAACAACAGAAAACTGGGGAAGCCTAGAGAAAGATTGGCCGAGGGATTCCAACTTAAGATTTTTCAGTGGAATGAGCCTGAGTCAAACGGGATGTCTCACAAAGCCAAAAACTTATCACCAGGTAACAGGTAGTGGGAAAAGTCACAAGTAGATACCAGATTCAGAAATATGGTTCTGGCAAGAGGGAGATTTTGAAAAGAAGTATCAGCTCAAAAAATAAGACACCAAAATTCCTAGAAATAGCACATTTTCTCATCTGACTTGCTTGGTACAAAACTGTGGCTCTAGACTTTTGAGATTTTTAATTTGGGACTAATAAGACGCTCTGTATCTTTAGATACATTTATGTATTGCTCCTTCTTTTTATAGCATTAGTGTTTTCCTCAATCGAAATGGCCAAGTGCATGTAGTAACAGATAGGACTTTATTCATCCTTCCTTCATAATCTGTTTGATTAAGAAAGGAGGGGGTAAACTCTTCAGGCCCTGACTATTATCTGGGAGCCTTCCTAGTTTCATGTTAGCTAGGAGGAAATCTTCCTCAAATAGCCAAGTGTCAGCACTAATGGATAAGATTATTAGACTTAATGCTACAGAGGACCCTAGAGACAGAGTAGCCCAACATCCTTAAATACAAAAAGGAAATTCCAGCTCAGGCTGGTGAAGAGATATATAGGGCTTGCAATGGTAATAAGCAGCTGAACTCAGACTCAAAACCCTATAACTTGAATTTCTATGAAGACAGACTGTGGCAGTTTTGAAATAACACTGGCTTACAGTGACGATTCACTTCATCTTTCTGACCTCAGTGTTCTCCTCTCTAAAATGGGGCTAAAACAACATATATTGGATCTCTTGCCGTCTAGGAGAGGGGGTAAAGGGAAGAGAGGGAAAAAATTAGAATACAAGGTTTTATAAGGAAGAATATTGAAAATTATCCATGTATATATTTTGAAAATGAAAAGTTTTAATATAAAAAACTAAATAAAATAAAATGGGTCTAAAATATAGGGAGTACTTTCCTCACTGGACTACCACAGGGATGAAGTGAAGTTATACATGGAAAGGTTTGTAAACCTCGAAATTATTAACAAATACCAACTCAACAAGAGTTTATTAAAGGTTTTATGTGACCATTAGGCATAGATTACATTACTCTCTGCTGTCAGAGTTCATGTGCTTCTGTAAAGAAATAATGAGATAAAAAGATAAAAAAAATTCAAAATATAGAGAGTTCCTTTGTCGTTCCTTTGCTTTTCAATTGTTCCTGACTCTTTGTGACGCCATTTGGAGTTTTCTTAGCCACTAGGGTGGCTTGCCATTTTCATTTCCAATTCATTTTACAGTTGAGAAAACTGAGACAAACAGGGTTAAGTGACTTGCCGAGTGTCACAGAACTAACAAGTATCTAAGGACAGATTTGAACTTGCAAGAATGAATCTTCCCGATTCCCAGCCCAGTGCTCTATTCACTGAATCACCTAACTGCCCATATACAGAGAGTAAATGCAATGCAATTTCAGGGAGGTGGGAATCATTAATAGCTGGGGGGGGGGGATCAGAAAAGGCCCTGTCTGTGGAGGATGCATTTTACCTAAACGGAGCATTGAATGGAGGTAGGTACTCCAACAGGCAAAGGTTCCAGGCAAAGGAGTTTAAGCAACATCACAGAGGTAAAATACTGCTTGTAGTGGAAAACAGACTTGTTGGATTAATCGTCAGCTGTGAGAGGAAAGAATTACACAGCAAAAGAGCAAGAGAGGTGCTCTTGTGTCTCAGATATAAAAGACATCCATCAGGCACTTTCTGCAGGAACATTAACAAGAGAGTATTCAAAGACAACAAGGGAGACCAAGCGCATTTCCAACTAACCATCCATTAGTCATCCAAGAAATGTGTCTCTAACTTTGTTTAGCATGATTATAAAGGCTGACATCACTTTAGAAACTAGTAGCTTTTTCCCTTTAAATATAAATATGTAAAATCAAACTCTCATCTCCATGTCCTTTTCTGCTTCATCTGATTCACTTGGTTTTCAATGATATTTTCCCCCAAGGAATAGATTAGAACAAAATGTTTTCCCCTGCTTGTCGATCATTCCTTTTGATTTATGGTCAAGTTCTGCATTTTTAAGTGCTTTCCAGTCAAATTGCGCTGGTCTTCTGTTGAGTCACTATAACTTTAATTTAACATTTTAATAGCACAGAAGTGAACTAGACCATTCAAAGATGGAAAATATGTCTAATAAAGTACAAGGCCTTTATCCCTTGTTAGGACATAACAGGCTATTTTAATACAAGCTAAATATTACAAAGGACCAAAAAGTATTAATAACTAATTGGATATCACTGTAGGTGACAGACCATTAGAAAGAAGAGACATTCTCTACCAAAAAGAACTAGTAATTAGCTTCTAATAAATAACAACTGGGAAAGAGGGAAGAAGACAAAACAAAATCTGCAATGAGAAACAGACCATTTCAAAGACAGCGACAAGGAAAAAAAAGAAAAAATACAAAATGCATCTTTCTTTCAAAGTTATATGAAATGAAATTATAAAAAATAAAAACTCTATGGCAGTCTGCCCTCGCAGTACATGCTAAACCTAGTAGATAGAGAATGAGACTCCATGTCAAGATGTCCAATTCTTGTATCAATTCCTTAACCTTCTCTATGAATGTTTCCCCCTCTGTACAATGGAAGTGGTAACAATACCATATCAAACTGGCTTTTTGTGAACATCCAATGAGATAATGTACATAGATTGCTTTGTAAGTCTTAGAGCACCACATCAATGATAGCTATTCTTACTATTGTTACTTATTATTAGAGGGGCCTATAGGAACATGAATACTACATACCTATGAACAGGACCCTAATCCCTAGGTGAGAGAGCAAATGCAAGCTGAAATTTATCTGAGACATGAGGGCTGAATAGACAATCAATCCGTATAATTTATTCCTTATTTTAGAATTTGGGCCACAGCACTAACAATAAGCCTATATTAAGTATTACTACATACCAGGCAACGGAGATACCAAGAAAAACAATAACAAAAATGCTCCTGCCTCTACTTATCTATTAATCGGAGATAATAACAATATAACACAAGGCTCCTGAAGCTTCCAAAGTCCTTCAAATGAGAGAATATGTAAAGCAACTTATAAATTTTAAACCACTGTATTTTTTATTATAAATATGTCTGCATTTCTTCACATACAAGGCAATGTTGCTGTATCTAGGGGAAATGTCAGTGAAAAACCAAAACAATTCCTTAAATCAGTCATGTTAAAATTATCCAGATTTGGCTTCAATAAGGCCCAGAAAACCTTTCAGGGAGAGTTAAGCTGAAAAAATTGGATATATTGAATAGGTAAGTGGCAGCCTCCAGTGATGTTCCTATACTCTATGTGAAACATCAGTGGAGAAGGCAATGGGCTGAGAGCCACTACTCCATGTTCAGCCAAGTGGAGCTCCATGAATTATTCTGACCATGAATTGGAGATCGTTACTTTGAGAGATCAAAATTATCGGCTTTGTCCTTCTATTTCACTTGGATTGTGGAGACACAATTTATTGCTACTTTATATTAATGGCACGTATGTAAGCAATTACCAATATCTGGTCGACATTGTCTGGAAATAGTTTTAAAAAACAAAGCATTTTAGGAGAAATGGAAATAAATCTTTGTTGATAAATGGTGAAAAAAACTGGGATATATGAATGGGTAGCAATATCATTGCGACCTAGGATATGGGAAAATCAAAGAAATTTAGGAATAGATATTTGAACTGATAAAAGATTGATTATATTGATCCATGAAAAATTACACACAATGACCATAATAATGTACATAAAAATAAGACTAAAAATTGTAATGGCCAATTTTGGTCTAAGAAGAATAATGCTGAAATACAATTCCCTCCCTTTAGAAGAGATTTGGGAGGTGGATGAATGTAGAAGGCAGTATATGCTCTAGGTGCAAAAATTCTCTTGGTTTTGCTCATTTTTTAATTTTGTTGTTGTTTGTTTAGATGAATTCAACTCTTTATGATTCTATCTGGGATTCTCTTGGCAAAGATACTTCAGTAGTTTGTCATTTCTCTTTCCAGCTCATTTTACAGATGAGGAAACAGAGATAAACAGAGTGAAATGAATTGCCCAGAATGACATAGCTAGTAAGTATCTGAGGCTGGATTTAAACTCAAATCCTCTGATTCCAGGACTAGCACGCTATCTACTGTGTCACATAGCTGCCCTTTTTTTTTTGGGGGGGGGAGAAAGGCAGATGGGGAGGGTAGTTATAGTTGCTTCATTCCTTTATTATAGGGACTGATCAAGGCGTCCAAGGTGAATGTGATAGCTACAAGAATAGAAGTCAATAATAATTGCAAAGTAGATTGCTTCAGAATATATTCTCATTAATGAGATAACAAACTTTGTGAATATTGAGGATGTGGTATAAAGAGTTAATAAAAATATTTTAAAGAAAAAAGAAAACAGGGTTGCAGCCATGTTGAAGTGAAAATGACGGAGAATTTTTTTTTCTCTTTAAAATTACACACACTCACAAGACTGTTTCCACAGATGTGTGCATCTGAGCTTCCCAATAACAAAAGTTTAATTCCACTACTTGCCTCAGGAGGTCACCCAAGAATGGACAGAGTCAAGGAAAATATAACTGGTACAAATTTTAGACCAGGATTCAAGTTTTAACACTAATGAAACTAATATTTAGGATTTTTAAAAATTTGTTTTTAGTGTTATTTCCTCAGGATGCATTGAGAAACCACATGCCTTTATGACCATGTACACATTCCTCATCTGTAAAAGGAGGTGGTTCAGTTAAATGACCTTTCAGTTTCTACTCAGCTCTAAATATACAGTGTCATGACCTGTGGCTTCCTGAATGGGAGGAACAATATTTTCTTCTTAATTGTTTTCTTACTTCCTCCTCCTCCTCCATCTTTTTTTTTTCCCCTCCTCTTCATGCTCCTTCTTTCCTTCCTCCTACAGAGTGGTCTACAGAGTACAGGGCAGTTAATGCTGACTATGTGGATTGCAATCCTTCAATACACTATAAATCTTGTACTAAGGGAACAAAATAAATCTGTATTCTAAACTAGCATAAACTCCTGAGATCACTGGAATGACATTCTCTTGGGATACCCATTCTCACTATTTAATCAGGCAACTAGGTTCCCCAGTAATTAGAGCGCTGGGTCTTGAAGAAAGATCTTAGCTCAAATCTAGTTTCAGACACTAAGTATGAGACTCTGGACAAGTCCTTTAACTATTTGCCTCAGTTTCCTTATCTGTAAAATTAACTGGGGAAGAAATGGAAAACTACTCTATTATATTCACCAAGAAAACCCCAATGACAGTATTGTCCATGGGGTCCTCAAGAGCTGGACAAAGCTGAATGACTGAACAACTAAGCAAACAATTCAGCTGCTATCAACATAAAATACTGTGCTCCTGATTAACATATTGGAGTAGAGGAATAAAGTAGTAGAGTATGGCTAGAGAGTATCCCAAAAAGGGAAGGAAATCCTAGTGGTTCAACTTGGGAAAACTCAACTGAACATTAGCAAGGTTTATGTTGTTTTAATTTAATGTCCCCATTTTCTAAAGTTAATATCCCTAAAATAACAACCCAGACATTAAAATGCTCGTGTGAACTTCCTATCTCCTCATTCCCACACAATATTAAAACAAAAAACCAGCTGGCAATATGAGGTGAGGTATGAAGAAACTTATGGAAAAGATGGGCTAATCAACTGAATATTTTCTGTTAGTGTTAAGATTTTTTTTTCCAGCAACAGGCATAGTGCCAAGAAGGAAGAAATTTCACAATGAGTTATTTGAGAATCTCAGATTCTACTATTATTTTTTTGGATAAATTCAATAGTTAATAACTACAGGATAGGAGAGGAAAAGATATTTACAAAAGTAATAAAAATTACTTTCTCTGAAATCATATTGGGTTTTTTAAATTAAAGAATATATTTTATACTTATCATATACATCCCTTCTAACTTTATTCATGGCAGAACAAGAGCCCAGAACTCGATTTCAAAGACACATCCTTTTCATGTAAGATTCAGATAGCAACAGGTTTCATGGACCTCTAGCACTGATGAGCCAAGGGGATGCAGTGTAATGAGTGGCAAAAAGGCATGCGTCCTGATTTGCTAGTTCACTCTTACTACTAATGTAGACATGAATATGGCACAATCTCTCCAAGCCTGAGTTTCCTCACCTGTGAAATGGCAATGATAATAACTGTAATACCTGCCTCCCAGGGTTCTTATGAGATTTAAATGAGGAAAAAATATGCATTGTGTCTTAGCAAATAAGAGCTATATAAATGTTTATTATTGTTGTTATTCATACAAATATTAATAGGAAGTAGCCCACCTTTACTTGTATATACTTGCTCCAAACTCTTTTTACTCTTCATGGAGAACTTTCCTTCTATGCCCTCCAGACTTAGACTAAATGAATGAATAAATAAATACACACACTGTGTATGTCTCTCTCTCTTTATATATATATATATATATATATATATATATATATATATATATATATATATATATATATATACACACACACACATGTACACACATATATACAGAAACAATATACATGCACGCATGCATGTATACACAATGCATGTTATATATTATACATACATGTATGTGTGCACTTTATGTATGTATACACATAAGCATGCTATATTTATGGGTATATGTATGTTATATACACATATTTACATATGTATACATTTATGAACACGTCTATGTGCATCATATACATATGGTTATGTATACATATATGCATGCATGTAGTATATGTACAGGTATTCATGTATATATACATATATACATATATATATATATATATATATATATATATATATATATATATATATATATATATATATATATATATACACATGTCTATATTGTATAAGTGTAATTGTGAAGAAATCAAGTCGTTCTTTTTTACAATGAAGATTTAGGATAGGGTCTGGAGTAACATTACCTCAATGTTGAAATAATAGTGATGATGATGATGATGATGATGATGATGATAGCCTTCATTTCTATATAACTATCACATGCATTAGAGGCAGAGTAGCTGAGTGGACAGATGGATGACCGAGACAAAAGAGCTGAGGTTCCAGGTTTGCTTCTAAAATGCATTAGCTTTAGGGTGAACCTGGCAACTGAGGCAAGGAAGGCAAGTGTAGAAAAGATGCTAATCTTCACAGATAGAGTGAATTTCCTTACTCAGAAAGTTCCTGTACCAATAACATTTCAGGAGTCCCATTCCTTGCTCTAATCTTATTATATATATTATACTATTTGATTTTCACAAAATTCACAACAACCCTTTGAATAAGCGAGAACAGTGTTTTTTTGTTTGTTTGTTTGTTTGTTTTTTGTCTGATTTAGGTTTTTTGACTTTTTTGTGAACAAAATCAGAGATTAGATGAATTACCAAGATCCTACATCTACTTGGAGTCTCCCACCTCCAAGTTGTCCTACTGGGTCACACAGATTCACTGATTCCCTTTTGGAAGCTCCTAGTCATTCAACTCAAGCATGTTGTTCTTTTCTTCCTTTCTCATTCAAATAAATTGTCAAAACGCCTACATAAACACTTGAACAACATCTGCAGGCTGAGAAAATCACCCTTCCCATCTTCACACACTGTCACCAAAGCTGGGTCTTATCTATCTCCAGAATCCCCAAATGCCAACTAAAGCAAGTGGCTGCTCCCTCAAGAGTTCTCCTCCCGCCAGAGGAAAGAATGATTTCATTCCCCTCAGCTGCCAGATCAATGCAGAGAATACGGTTGCTGCTGAGGAAAGTGAGTATTTATGGTGCTGTCTTACCTTCACCAATAAGAAGTACACAACAGATGTTATTTTTCTAGTTTTTAGGCTGTTCAGGAAAAAAAGAAAGAAACTTTTCCTGCTTCACTTCAAAACACATTTAGCTGTTTACTAGCTATCACTGACCACTCTTTCAATCAGCCAAGATCTTTATTGTGGTTGCCCTTTATTTATAGTTTGGGCTATACTACATTAACATGAACCAATATTTAATCTATCTTAGATGTGGGGGAGGAAAGGGATCCTAAGTCTAAGGATTTTTAAAATGTTTTTAATTTTAAAAACTGATAAGTACATTTTACCGTAACTGATTTTCTTTGTAATCCAAAAAAAAATTATCTTATGCATTGAAAAACTTGATTCTGAGAAAGGGTTCAAAAGCTTCCCAGAAGGCCAAGAGAGTACATGACATAAGAAATGGTTAAGAACTGCTGGTGTGGAGACTCAATCTATCAGGAGCACCATGTCTGACAGATAATCTGGGCTGGAGGGGGGCTGGTGGAAGCCCTTGTGCATCTCTCCATCAAGGAAGACCTTTTCCCTTGAGAGGCATGAAAATGTAAAAGAATTTGAGACTGCTAGACACTCTATCAAGATGTACATTTACTCTTGGGATCTATACAATACTCCACTCTATAAAACCCATCAAATTGGTCAACTCTCCTTGAAAAACCCTTTTCACCGGCATCATTTTCAGTCTTTCAGAAATTATTGTTGGGCAAAACTTCCTTCTTTTTTTCCTGAGAATCATTAAGAGTGATGTGGATGATGAAAGATTAGTAAGTTTATTTAGAAATATTAAAAGAGCAGAAGAAAGATTATCTTGGACTCTAATTTTCCTAGCTGTCCAAACTCCAGCTGGGTAGTAAGTTAGGCCAGTAGGAAGGAAAATTTATACTCTTGGAGTAATGGACTAAACAGTCCCACAGGACCTCCATAGCTAATGATCCTCCTTAAGCACTAACTGCAGAGAATCTTGCTCATAATGTTTTCCTATTTGGCATCAAATATATACATACACACACATGCAAATTTTACTGATTATAGAAAGTAATAGAGCTTTGGGCCAAGCCCACTAGGAATTAGCCTTAATTAACCTTGGAGTCTCATGAAACAGCATCAAAATGCTATTTGTGAAGACATTTGGCTCTTTGCTTTTAAAAAAAAAATAGGAAAATCTGAATGATTGTATCTGAATGTCACATCAAATAAAGGAATTCTCACTGAGTCATCACCCCAGGAACCACTCACTTCAGACTCTTTAATTTCTACTGTAGTTAAAAATATAAGAACCAACAATTTCATGCTTAAGTAAGCCTGGCTCTCTTTCTGAAAGTAGCATTGTCAAAGCAGTCATGAAAAGCACAGTATCATCAATAATAAGACCATAGAGGACCAGTTAATCCTCTTCCATTCTGGGAAGAACTAAAGGTATTTTTACAGCCCTTCAGCACAAAGGTGATCATGCTATAGGTACTTTTTTAATGTCACTTCTATCAAAGTCGCCTCCAGAGTTCTGAGATGAGGGAAGGTGCAGAAGGCAAGACATCATGAGTCTCACACATTTGACCAGTAAGTCCGAAGAAAAGGAATTGGTGAACCACTTGAAGTAATTCCAAACCCTTATAAGTATTTAATATGTGATTTTGTAAACATAATGATTTCATAATGGTGCAATTATATATACATATATGCATATTCCATTTTAAGTCCATATTTTTGTTTTTGACTAGTTTTTCAATTATATCTGCCTCGGCAAGACATATTTGGAGATTTCTTGGCAAAGATAGTAGAATAGTTGGCCATTTCTTTCTCCAGCTTATTTTCCAGATGAGGAAACTTCTTGATGTCATGGTCCTCTTCCAGAAGGAAAAACAAATAATAACAACTGGACCACGTGATGGAGTTGCTTGAGTGCTGAGCTTGTAATCAGATAAACCTGAGTTTATATCCTCTTTTCATAACTTGCTATCAATTTAGTGTGTTTTAATGGAAACAAAATTGAATTTGAAATTAGAAACCTGAGTTCAAATTCTTGACTTTTTACTAATTTTCCAAAAGAAAGTTTTGTTTTCTTTCCTGGGTTTCATTCCCTCATCTTACTCTTGAGGTCCTTCCCTGCTTTGGTTTTATCAACAACCATCAATCTTCACCTAAATATTCTCTCACTATTAAGAGGAGCAAATATGTCTTGATGTAAAAAAAGCAACTTTCTAATCATTCAAGCTGTCTGAAACTGGAGTAAGCTGCATTAGGAAGTAATGAATGAATCCCTCTTGATCAGAGATCTTGCAAAGAAAGACAGATGAGCCCTTATCGATTCCCTAGGCAGAGGAGACTCCAATGAAATATTCTGATGCTCCTACAATAACCAAAGACTACTGGCTTCACTAACAAACCCAATAGCCTCATCCTTAAGCCTCAGGCTTAAAGCAATAACAATGTCAAATTATCGTGGCTCCAAAAATTGTAAAAATGGGAATGATATAAAAATCATAAAAAATTTGCTAGCATTCAACCAATTGATAATGATCTTCCCTGTATTTGGTTACTTCTGTCTGCTTGATAGAAACCATCAGAACTTGTGTCCCAAAGGCATTTCCTTCTAGAAGAGGTTAGATTCACTTCCATGATACAAGGAGACATTAGAGGAAGGCTTTTGGAGAGAATGAGAATAAAACTCATTTTTCCACTAGTGGTGATAAATGAGTCTGACATTCCCTTTCTGAACCTAAAAAGAATCTATGTGCTTCATGGAGGTATTTGAGGATTAAGAGGTTATTAACAATTTGTAGGATTGGAAAAGATTTCCTGTAGGAGATGGAACATAAGGTCTTAAAGGACTTTAAGACTCCCAATAGATGAGGATGAGAAGAGAGACTGTGAAAGGTCTCAGGGAGATTCTAGTCCATCCAGGTGGAAACAATGAGCTGAGAAGTTCTCAGTGATATAATCAGGACTAGCATCAAGACTTGATTTCTACATGGAATGTCACTGTTCTTTTCCTCTAATGAATGTATCGTGCTTTATGATAAAATATCCATAGGCAATCAATCAATGAAAAAGCATTTGTTAATCATGTTATATATCAGAGGAAATATTTCTGAAAAATGATGAAATGAAATCAGAAGTTTTATATTCTCATCCCTCCTGACTCACATTCTTATTCCTCCTGATACACTTATTAAGTGATAATACCTTGAGCAAATCGATGAACTGTTCTGATCTTCAAGGTTCTCCTCTGTAAATTGGGTAAAATACCTCTATTATACCCCCCAAAAAATATATATATGTACATATATGTACATATATATGTACATATATATATATATAAAACAAATAATAAATACAACTAATTTTGCATACAAATGGGTGAGAGAAAAATTATTAGTATAGTTTTAAAAGCCACCAACACAGTAAGAATCAGCAGACTCTGACCTATGAACCAAACCCAACCTGTTGCCAGTTTTTGTATGGCCTATGAGCTAAAAATATTGCTATTTTAAATAAATCTATTTAAAATATAAAAATCCATCAAATTATTAATTAATATATTTATAGGATACAGCATATATGTAATTATATAATTATTTAAAATAGAAACATTTTAAATAAATATATTTTAAAATGTAAAACTATTTAGGCTCATAAAGCACTAAAATAAACAGAAGGCAGGCCAGGTTTAACTGACAGGCCATAATTTGTGGATCTCTGACATAAGAATTCTAAAAAAGACAATTTTTTTCTTACAATCCTATGAGGTAATATTTGCAGATATAACCCTTTCAATTTCATAGACATGGAATTAGCAAATCAGATACATGGAGTTACTTATTTCTGATCCTATAACTTGTGATCAGATTGAGGTTGGACCTGAACCCTGGTTTTCTGACTATAAGTTTGTCAAGTCATCCAGGGCAGTGAGAGGCTAAATCACTCAACCAGTATGAATCAGAGCTGGTACCAGACCCTAGTTCCTTCCTTCCTTCAAGGTAGATCCCTATGTTCTATCCCACACTGCCTCTGTAACAGAGCTAGCCATCATGATGACGATTCCAGACATGAACGGGTACTGAGTGAGGACCTGACTCTCATTAAAACTTCATTTATGAGAAAATCACTTCCTATTCAGTTTTCAAAATGAATCCCAGAAGCAAAAGGGAAAATGGAATGTCAGGCTTTCCATTTCATATTCCTTTTGCTGAATGCCAAATATCCCATATATGTATGTGGGGGGGGAGGGAGGGGGGAATCACCATGAATACTATTGGGAAAAAAAAAAAAATAACACCGAGCATCTTTTGAGGGAGGAGGGGAGGAACTTAGCAAAATTTTCCAGACACAGGCTTCCTTGACCAGGCTAGCCAAACAGGGTGTTTTTTCCTCTTGTCTACAGAGTGAACACATTTCTAAAGAAATCTTTGTGTTCTTGCAAATTATGGGAATTCCTTTAGAGTGTAACTGGAAGCTGTGGCCTGCCAAGCTTAACCAAGATCAAACACAAACACACAGACACCTTCTAAATGACTTTTTTTGAAAATTGGCAGGACTATCATCAGAAAGAAAGTAAAAAATAAAAAACAAAAGTACATAAGTGCAGACAAAGGTAAACTGTATTTATTTTCTCTCTTTCCCTCTGTCTCCAGATCCTTAAACCTTTCTCCACCTGTTAGTCCTCAGCTGGGAGAGGAAAGGAAAGGAACTAGAGAACTTCTAATTTTCTTTCAATGCTCCATTTATATTCCTAGGATTGCAAGATCTTCAAGAATTGAAGCAAAGGGAAGGGAGGTGAAAAAATAAATAACTGAAAATTCATAATAATAATGTCATGCTTCAATTGCCTTCAAGTCAATTCATAAGGCACTTATAAAATACCTAGCATATGCAAAGCTATAGAAAATATATAATACAAAAATATAAATAAAAGTTATACTAGAGCTGAGGGTCAACACACAAACTCAAAATAGCCCTTAGTTTCAAGGAGTTTACATTCTATTCACATTGTACAATTCATTTTTCTATAGTACTTTAGGATTAACCAAGTACTTTTTTCTCAACCATTCTCCCTTCCTGGAGACATCTAATGAAAATACAATTATACCTATTTTACAGTTAAGGAAAATGCAGCTCAGAAGGATGAAGTATCCAATGTCACAAAATCAAATAGGGAGGTGGCCAGGTTCAGGAGAAAGAGCCCCATATCTAGAGGCAGATTACCTTAATTTGAGTACAAACTACACCCATTTTTTTTCTACAGTGTTAATCACACAGATAGATTCCTAGGTGGATCATAGGCCCTTAGTACTTAATACAGAGCCAATTAATTAATAAGATCCATATTGATCATATTCCATACCCCCACCTAGAGGAGCAGTAAAAATCCAATTGAAAGCATCCTAGAATGGGACACTGGACACTTGCTAGTCAGGAGACCCCACCTCTCTTACAGTCCTATATCCTTTACAATATCCAAAACATTTAACAACCATCTTTCTCAGACAAATTGCTGATATAGGTGATAATATTAACTGCTCACATTTTAAAAACGCTTTATACTTTTTTAGAATCATTTTCCTTAAAACAACTCAGTACATTGGGTGATATAAATAATTTCCCTATATTATAGATGAAGAAACTGAGAAATCAGAAAAGTTGTGTGACTTGCCACAGTTATAAAGTCAATGTTGAAACTTTAAGCTCATTTAAGCTCAGTACTACACCTCTGTCCCTTACTACGTGTTTTCACCATTACCATCAAAGGTAAGTAACACAGCTGATGGACAAACCTGCTCGTGGTTTCTGTCAGAGAACCATAGACTCTCCAAGTTAGGAAAAAAAAAAAAAAAAAAAGGTCCTCAGAGGTCATCTATCCCTTCATCAAGAAAATTACAACTTATTTTCTTATTAACTTTTAATATTTTTCCAATTATACATAAAAACAATGTTTTACCTTCTTTGTTTTTTAACAAAAGCAATATTTTCAAGGTACATGTCTCAGCATTTCCCCAGGTACATATAAAATTATCTAGCCTTCCATTTAGAAGTCTTTCCAGCCTTATTTCATAGCATTAACTTTCATAAACTGTACTTTTCAACCAAACTGGTGTGACTGTTCTCTGAACTCAGTATTTCACCTCTTACCCCCATGAATTTGTTAACTTCTACTTCTAAGAAAGCTTTCCTTCCTTCGAGGCTGGCTCAGAAGTCCCATTTATGTAAAGCGTATTTTCCTCTTCCTCAAATTATTTTGTTCTTTACTTATTTGTGTGCTTCTTATATGTCTCCTCTTCTCCCAGTAAAAAGTCAGTTCCTTGAGAGTAGGATATATTTTCATCTTAACATTTCCAGACTTTTAGCAGAGTACTTTTTATATAACAGGCACATAATAGTTGTTGAATTTAATTTAATTTGGTTTTTATATCAACCCAGGCCTAAGCAGAGGAGAAAGGGAATGCAGCAAATATTATCACCATTTCATAGAAAAGGAACTTTTTAAGAGAATTAAATGAGGGGCAGCCCTGAAGTCAGGAGGACCTGAGTTCAAATTTGACCTCAGACACTTAACACTTCCTGGCTGTGTGACCCTGGGCAAGTCACTTATCCCCAGCCTCAGGGAAAAAAAAAAAAAAAAAAAAAAAAAAAAAAAAAGAGTTAAGTGAATTAGACTCTATCACACATCCCATACTAATGAAACTATCTCAGACATCCAATATCTTAGCCAAGTAAGATACAATAAAATGGACATTTTTTTCCAACTTTTGGAAAAGTGCCTATTATTCAACTTGATAAACTATTTATCAAATATCTACTTTACCAAGGTTTTTCTTGCATATTCAGTCAATCAAGTATTTGTTAAATATTTTGTGTTTTTCAAGAATTGTGGCAAGTCACATGGCAAGTTCTTGTCTTCACACATCTCAAAAGAGTTAGATAGCAGCAAATTTTCTGTTCCTCCCGTTTTAGAGATCGAGGCTCTGAGACAAAGACTAACCCACAGAGCGGTGAGGAGCAGCTCTCTGACTCAAATCCATGGCTCTTGACATCAACCACAAGGTTCACTACTGTAACCCACATTAACTTTGTAGCTATCAATCAAGTACAGAGGGCTGGTTTTAGCTAAGACCCAGACAGACATTCTGCTAAATTGCTGTGGATTTGGTCATCTCTGCAATCCAGTTAATATGCTTACAGAAACCTCAAAGCAAGCAGAGGTCCAAAACCAATGGAGACAAGATGGGGAGGGAGTTTTGGAAAGCAAAAGGAGATGGCTTGGTTGGGGAAAATGAAATTGTATTTTAGCATTTTTGCAGAGATAATTATCCATAATTTTAATAAAACACAAGCAGAAAGGAGAGATTCAAAGTTACTGTGGCTGTCCCATTATTCACCAGTGCCTATGGTTTCCAGATTATGACCTTCACACTCAAATCTAGGCTCTACAAAAGAAATCATCTACCTAGGTTGCCCTCCGCTTGAGCAAAGCCATGTATTATCAATGTGGTGTCTTCCAATGTAAGATGCATTCACCACAAATGTCACTTTATGTAACTATAACAGGATCGATGCAGTCCCCTGGCAAACACTGCCAACTCTTAGCAATGCAGAAAACTCTAAAGGATCATCAAGGATCATCAGAGATCATCCATCACTGTCAATTGCAAGAGAACATCCAAACATCTTGCACATGCTATGGCTAGCCGATTTTAATTGTATCCGTCCAACTCACGGTAATTTTTTTAAATAATAATTTTTTTTATTTTCAAAATACCTGCAAAGATAGTTTTCAACATTCCCTTGCAAAATTTTGTGTTCCAAATTTTTCTCTCTCTCTTTCCTCCACCCCCTCCTGTAGACAGCAAGTAATCTATGTTAAATATATGCAATTCTTCTATGCATATTTTCACATTTATCATACTGCACAAGAAAAATCAGATCAAAAGGAAAAAAATAAGAAAAAAAAAGCAAGCAAACAACAACAAAAAAGATGAAAATGCTATGTTGTTCCACATTCACTCCTCATAATCTCTGGATGCAGATGGTTCTTTCCATCACACGTCTATTAGAATTGGCCTGAATCACATCATGTTTTTTTTTAAGCTTTTTATTTTAAAAACACACACACCAATAATTTGACAACATTGACCCTTGCGTAGCCTTGTGTTTCAGATTTTTCCTCCTTCCCCCCACTCACTCCCCTAGATGCCAAGCAATTCAATATATGTTAAACATGCTAAAATATATGTTATATATAATATGCATAAACATATTTATTCAATTATCTTGCTACAAAAGAGAAATCAAATAAAAAAAAAAGAAATTAGTAGGAAAACAAAAAATGCAAGCAAACAACAACAAAAAGAGTGAGAATGTTATGTTGTGATCCACACTCAGTTCCCACAGTCCTCTCTCTAGGAGCACATGGCTCTCATCATCATAAGATCATTGGAACTTGCATCAATCATCTCATTGTTGGAAATGAGTAACATTCATTAGAATTGATTATTGTATAATCTTCTTATTATCATGTATAATGATCTCCTGGTTCTGCTCACTTCACTCAGCATCAGTTCCTGTGAGTCTCTCCAGGCTTTTCTGAAATCATCCTGCTGATTGCTTCTTACAGAACAATAACATCCCATAACATGCATATCCCACAATTTATTCAGCCATTCCCCAACGGATGGGCATCCACTCAGTTTCCAGTTTCTGGCCACTACAAAAAGAGCTGCCACAAACATTTTTGTGCATGTGGGTTCCTTTCCCCCCTTTAAAATCTCTTTGGGAATCACATCATTGTTGAAAAGAGCCACATTCAGGGTAGTACTTTTTTTTTTATTATGTGTGCTTCCTGTTTGGACACATTATACCACAGCATAACATCAATTCAACAATATTCTAAATGTTTTAAAGACAAATTATAAAAATAACTATAATTTTGGGTTAGATGTTAAAGGATGTTGCTGTTGTTGTTCAATTATCTCATTTATGTCCAATTTTTCTTAATCCCACTTGGAATTTTGTTGGCAGAGATACCTCAGTGGTTTGCCATTTACTTCTCCAGATCATTTTATAAATGAGGAAACTGAGGCAAACAGGATTAATTGACTTGCCCAGGGTCACACAGCTAATGTCTGAGACCTGAGTTGAATTCAAGCCTCAGCTTCCACACTGGAGACGCTTAAAAAAAAATACAAATACAACATACCATAATGTTAATTTTTGGTTTACTAAGATAATATGCAGGTTGAAGGGATTTATTTCTATTTAGATTGATAACACAGGACTAGATGACATCTAATGTCTCTCCAAGCATTTTTTTTGACATGACTGGCTTCCAGTGTTATTATAGGAAAAGAATTGGATAAAGAGCTAAGGACTTTGAGTTGAAAGCCCAGTTCTGCCACTTACTAACTATATACTCCGTACAACCTTTGTCAAGGGATTTCACCTCCATAAACCTCTCAAAGAATTCATCTGTAAAACAAAAGATCTGAACCAGAGAGCCTTTAAGACTTGATCTTGTGGACAGACATCTTCTTCTTCCTAGTGAATAGTCACGCTATGGTGAAGCAGAGATGGAGGAAAGATGTGACTAAAATTTTTTATATTCTTTGACTTTGCACTATAAAATTCAATGAGTTGATTTTCAAATCCTGTTAATTCACCTGAATAGAAGCTCCACTCTTTTTTCCGTGATTAACTTTTGATAACAGTTTGGTTCTTGAATGTATAATTTTCTAAATCATTATTTTAAATGTATAATTTGGTTATCAAGGATTATTTCTGGATTTATTTGTGAATTATTTTCATTTTCTTCTGGAAGTTACAAAATTAAATTAGAATTTGTATGGGAAAAGCGTGCCGTGGTTCTTCCCAAATTTATGAATCCACTGTAAATCTCCGTCAGGGTTTTTTCAAATTATAAATCGCTGCTTCCACCCCTAAATTCCAATTATATTTAAACACAATTATCAATTTTTTGTTTTGAAATTCATAAACCCCATGGTAAAAACTCTTAGTTCAAAGTTTTTCAAAACTTTCACTAACCAACCCTCATCCCCCATGATTCTTTCTAACACAAACCATACATTCCATGAGGAATACATAGTATTATTTTCACTATCCCATAAATATGCCATACAGTGCCTTACATGTTGTAAAAGAATAATAAACATCTTTTGAATCAGATTCCCAATTTCACAATATTTCCTCTCTGCTCTGATGTCTCAAATTCGATTTATCTTCCATAAATGATTCATTAACCATTCTTGTCCAAAGTTCTCTTTTCTACACTTGCTACTATTTGCTGACAACATTTTTTTTTTTTGAAAAGCACAAGGTTGTTATTAAAAGCCTGGTTTAGGTGTAAGTTCTTTTGCTGGCATATGGACTGGATGACTTTAGACATACCACTTAACTTTTCAGTATCCCAGCCATTTTTTTTAGTAATGTAAGGTGCAGAACACTCCCTTATCTGCATTGTTTGATGGAGTTTGCATTTCCTCACTGGGGAGGAGGATTCCTGAAAAATGAAATCACAGATCTAGCTGGAGGAAAATACACTCATTCTAGCATATATTAATGTCATATTTGAAAAAAAATGTCATAACAAGCATGAAGTAATTAACCTTTTCCCCAAGGTGTTGAAATGTAAAAGATATCAACAGCATCATCTCAGAATATACTTTTTTTTTTTTTTTGCTAGTGGCCATATTCTTCCCTTCTGTCAAGGCTGGAGCCAGGACTTTGGAGCCACAGAAATCTTATCACCCAGAGCAAACCTTCTCTGCTGTACTTAAGAGTTCCTCATCTCTTCCCATCTCCATCTTTCTCCAGATTCACCAAGTCATCCTTACAACTCTGTAACCATGTTCTTTGACTTCATTATTTCAAACATCATTGCCTTGTCTCCTGAATTACAACACAGACTTCTAGTAAGAGAAAATTCTGTGTTTTGCTTCATGGTGCCTGCCTTAGCTCCTGCCCTATGACTACATGTCATCACAAAAATACAATTAAAAAACTATTTGTTGAATGGGTAAATAAATTAAGCACCAATGCAAGAATATTGTTGAACAAGGGAAATTAAACAGATAAAGTTTTGGACTAAAATAAATACAGTGACCCAGATAATATCCTCTAGCAATGTGTGAAAGATAATAAGAAAGAGTGAAAATATAGATGAGAATGCACATTAGAGATGGATTGAGAGTCAATAAGAAAAATTACTACAGACACCCACCTACACATATACACAAACCTCTGACATTGTTGGCAGGCCAGAGGATAGGTCTTGTCAATAGCCTGGAGTTGCCTCCTTGTTTCCTACTATGCTCCCACTCTTAATATAAAGGAGGATAATGTTTGAAAAATTTCTTCTCTAAAGATAGAGAGAGACAGAGACAGAGACAGAGGCAGACAGAGAGAGAGACAGAGACAGAGGCAGACAGAGAGAGAGAGAGAGAGAGAGAGAGAGAGAGAGAGAGAGAGAGAGAGAGAGAGAGGAGAGAGAGAGATATCATTGTGAATTATCCAAATGTAACTGCAGGGCAAAATAAGAACCTTGCTCCATTTTTTTACAAATATCCTAGGCAACTACAAGATAGAGTTAAATTTCAAATTCTCCCCCTCATGTTTCCCTTATTGCTAGTAAGGTCACAGAAAAGGTTAGAACAGCATACTAATGGATTCTCTAGGGCCTTTAGCTAACATAAAAATATAGGATGTTATGTGAAATGCATGGTATTTGGCCTAAAGTAATAGGAAGAAGAAGCACTAAACATCACCTTGCTCTGAAGAGAAAAGGAAGGGGTGGTCATTTCCCTAATGTACCAAGTTCCTCTTTATAACTCTATAACACAGCCACTGCTCCATCTAAGAATGAATTATTACCTTGGTTTGTTGGGGTTTGGGAGGGATGAGGGAATATAGGGCAAGTTGGAAGGATTTCTGTTTTTGATATTTGATGTACATTATCATAACCTGGGGATATATCATTATAGAACCTAGATTATTAAAGTTATAAGGAATCTCAGAAGCCATCTAGTCCAACCTTATCATTCATGTTAGAAATGGAGAAACTGAATATCAATGAAAGAAAATGGCTTATCTAAAATATATAGAGCCAGTTTAAAAAAAAGACAGGAGACTTAAATTGAAGTCTTTTGGTTCTTTTCTACTTTATCAAAATGTCATCAAGTATAGCAGTCACTGATTGCTCTCCAGAATACTTGGATTATTTCACAACCGCATCAACAGTGCATTAGTTTCTCAATTTTCTCCCATCCCCTCCAACATGTATCATTATCTTTTCCTACCAGCTTAGCCAATCTGAGAGATATGAGGTGGTATCTCAGAGTTGTTTTTATTTTTTTCTCTAATTAATAGTGATTTAGAACATTTTTTTCATATGACTAGAGATGGCATAATATTTTTTGACCATTTATCAATTGGGGTAGAATGCCTTGTCTAGGGTTACATAGCTATCAAGTGTTTGAGTTCAGTCATCCTCATTCCAGGGCTAACATTCTATCCACTGTACCATTTAAATGTCCCGAGGGGATCCTGGATGTGATTCTCACATTTATAGAAATGAGGAAATCCAATTTAATATGATAAAAATTTGTTAAGCTCCTACTATGTACAAATTGCTGTGAAATGCTGGCAATAGGAACAGGGAATGGACCTGTGATTGGCCTGGGAAATTCCTAAGTAAGAAAACCACTCCTGATAGTCAATATATTCCCTACCATCTCTATAATGTACAATCTACAATGTGGAGCGCTGAGAAATTAAGTCACATTAATTAAGTCCAGTCAGAGACCAGACTTGAATATGGGTCTCCCTAGCTTCAAGATCAACTCTCTTATGTGCTAGTCCTTGTTATATCTCATGAGAATAGAAAGACAAAAGTAAAATCATCACCGTCCTCTAAGAAGGGAGGGGAACATATGGAGTTTATCAGGTACCCAGTTATGTATGTACAGTGATAAGCATCACTTGGGAAGCATCACTTATGTTGGACCTTTAAGGATTCTTGAAATTCCCAAAGACAGAAATGAGGAAGGAGTGTATTCCAGGAACAGGAAAGGAGAACTGGATATAGAAGGGGTTGTTGTGCTCCCATTAGGGCTCTAAACTTGAGTTTTTGAATCCCAATGCCTTGTCATACAATGAGAAACACAATTTTAAAAAAGGATATTTAAAAAAGGATTCTTAAAATGGAAAAAAAATGACTAGGAGACTTCCAATTAATATTGTAAGATGAAACATTTTTGAGAAGTCCAGCTCTCCCACATAAACCCAATAAGAGTCTAAAAAGGACTTCAGAAAAACTAATGATAAAGAACACTAAAAATAAACACAAATAAATCTCTTCATCCCATCTAATATCATATTTAGAAGGAAAGAGAAAACAAGAGAAGAAAAGGAGAGAAGAGGAGAAACAAAAATACATTAAGAGAGATGGAAAGAAAAACAGAGAGACAGAGAACAGAGGGAGATGGATACAGACAGACACAGAGAAAGAGATTAATAAAGAGAGAATACACAATTGGGGCAGAATTATACCAATGTATGCTGGTGGAGTTGTGAAAGAATCCAGCCATTCTGGAGAGCAATCTGGAATTATGCCCAAAAAGTTATCAAACTGTGCATACCCTTTGACCCAGCAGCGCTACTACTGGGATTATATCCCAAAGAAATACTAAAGAGCGGAAAGAGACATATATGTGCCAAAATGTTTGTGGCAGCTCTTTTTGTTGTGGCTAGAAACTGGAAGATGAATGGATGTCCATCAGTTGGAGAATGGTTGGGTAAATTGTGGTATATGAAGGTTATGGAATATTATTGCTCTGTAAGAAATGACCAGCAGGAGGAATATAGAGAGGCCTGGAGAGACTTAAATCAACTGATGCTGAGTGAAATGAGCAGAACCAGAAGATCACTGTACACTTCAACAACAATACTGTATGAGGATGTATTCTGATGGAAGTGGAAATCTTCAACATAAAGAAGATCCAACTCACTTCCAGTTGATCAATGATGGACAGAGGTAGCTACACCCAGAGAAGAAACACTGGGAGGGGAATGAAAATTGTTAGCACTAATATCTGTCTGCCCAGGTTGCATGTACCTTCGGATTCTAATGTTTATTGTGCAACAAGAAAATGATATTCGCACACATGTATTGTACCTAGACTATATTGTAACACATGTAAAATGTATGGTATTGCCTGTCGTCGGGGGGAGGGAATAGAGGGAGGGGGGGTAATTTGGAAAAATGAATACAAGGGATAATATTATAAAATATATATATATAATAAAAAAAAAGAATTATACCAATGTATCTAATAAGAATTTAAATAAAAATGAAAGTTAGTGGAGATGTGTAAAGAAGGCATAAAAGGAAAGTTATCCCAAATTTAAATAAATGAACCTAATGCTAGTAAGTACTCTTATCTAAAAGTATGTTTGAGGAGAAGAGGAGGAAGAAAAGGAGTATCTTTTTAGGTAGGGAGTAATCCTAGGAGCCACATTAGGAAATAGGGCCACAAGTAGGAGATAAGATGGTAGCAACAGGTTGGTTATCCAAATAACCAAAATCAGTGATATCTCCATTATCTCATTAGATAAAACTAAAAATATTACCTAAAAAAAGAACTAAAAACAAAATAGAAGTACATCAATTGAAGAACAGCTGAATAAATCACAGTAAATGAATGTAATGAAATATTATTGCACTATAAGAAATAAAGAAAAGGATGAATTCTGAGAAAACATGGAGGGTTTGTTTGAAGGGATAAAAAGTGAAAGGCAATCAAACTGCCAAAAATTATTTTATGGAACTACAAAACATAATAACAAAATTCATCTGGAAGAATAAAAGGTCAAGAATACCAAAGGAATTAATGGAAAGAAAATACAAAGGAAGCTGGCTTAGCAGTACCAAACATAATACTATATTATAAAGCAGCAGTCATCAAAACCATTTGGTACTGGCTAGGAAATAAAGTGGTGGATCAGTAGAATAGATTAGATAACAATGACACAATAATCAAGGTCTATAGGATAAAACCTGATAAACTTCCAACCTCCAGTTTCTGGAATAAGAACCCACTATTTCACAAAAATTTCTGGGAAAAGTGGAAAATAATGTCAGAAAGTCAGCATAGTCCATCTCTCACAATTCATGCCAAAATAAGGTCAAAATGGATACATATTTTAGGCATAAAGAATGATACCATCAACAAATTAGGACAACAGGGAATAATTTACCTATCAAAGAAGAGAAGAATTTATGACCAAAGGAGAACTAGAGGACATTATGAAAGGCAAAATGAACAACTTTGATTGCATTAAATTAAAAAGGTTTTACACAAACAAAACCAACAGAAACAAGACTAAAGGGGAAGTACAAAGCTGGGGAAAAATCTTTATAGCCAGTGTTTCTGATAAAGGTCTTATTTGTGAAATATATAAAGAAGTATGTCAAATTAACAAGAACACATGTCATTTCCCCAATTGTGAATGGTCAAAGGATATGAACAGACAATTTTCTTATGACAAAATTAAAGCCATTTATAGTGATATGAAAAAATGTTTTAAATCACTATTGATTAGAGAAATGCAAATTAAAACAACTCTGAGGTACTATTTCATACCTCTCAGATTGGGTAAGATTAGTGGAAAAGATAATGACAAATGTTGGAGGGGATATGGAAAAACTGGGACATTAACTCATTGTAAGTGGAGTTGTGAAATGATCTAACTATTCTGGAGAGCAATTTGGAATTGTTCCCAAAGGGCTATAAAACTTTACCTACTCTTTGATCCAGCCATTAATAGGTCTGTATCCCAAGGAGATCATAAAAGAGAAAATAGGACCCATATGTGCAAAAAAATGTTTGTAGTAGCTCTTTTTGTGGTAGCAAAGAATTGGAAAATGAATAGATGTCCATCAATTGGGGAAGGGCTGAACAAGTTATGGTATATGAAGATGATGGAATATTATTGTTCTATAAAAATTATGAATAAGCTGATTTTAGAAAGGCCCAAAAAGATTTACATGAACTGTTGCTGAGAGAAACAAGCAGATCTAGGAATACATTGTGCATAATAACAGCAAGAATGTGTGATGCTCAACTATGAAAGACTTGTTTTTTCTCAAAAGTTCAGTGATCCAAAGCAATTCCTATAGACTTTGGTCAAAAATAGTATCTGCACCCAGAAAAAAGAACTAAGGAGATTGAATATAAATCAACACACATTGTGTTCACTTCTCTTTTTTTGTTTGTTTGTTTGTTTTTTCTCACTCCCATGATTTTTCCCTTTTGCTCTGATTTTTAACTCCCAATAGGATTCATAGAGCAATGTGTATTAAAAATAACGAAATTTACTAGGGAAAAAATTTAAATAAAATGAAAAGAGTTAAGGGAGTAGAGGCAAGAGAGCAAGTCAAATAGCAATTGTGACATTGTAATGGAAGACAACTAAGACTTAAGACCTAAGATTATGCAGAAAGCAGCCATGAGTCTAGGAGACTGATGATGAATCATGCTTCCTTCTTTTTGACATGAAAGTCATAGATTAGAAGTGCAGAATGATCAATGTTTTAGATATGACCAATGTATGGATTTTGTTTAAATGAGTACACTTGTTTGACTCAAGGGAAACTTTTTGGGATGGTTGCATTTAGTGGAGGAGTGGAGGCTAATTAAGAATAGTACTAGAAATGAAAAAATATATCAATTAATTATTTTAAAAACTAAAGAGAAGAGAACAAAGGAATTTCAGAAGGGAATAGAGACAAACAGAGTCATGTCAGAACTACAATATTAAATTTGTAATGTAAATAATAATAATATTAACCAAATAAGGAACTACAGATTTATGCCTTCATATAATGTCCTCTTTAAGGAAAGATTCATGTCAAATTTATAGGAAAAAAAAGATTTTAAACAAAAGGAATATGATTAGATTAGTACATTTGAGCCTTTGTAGTTGGTGGATAGGAAAAGAGATCTTGTAAAGAAAGGGCAGCATGTGGGGGATGTATATTAGGATCTCTGTTTTAGCTCTTAGTTCAGATGATTAAAAAAAAAAAGAAAGAAAGAAAAGGAAGATTCTTGAGAGGCTTATCTATGCCCATCAAATAGTTGAGGAATAAGAAATCGTTTCTGGGATTGTACTTGGTGAATCATCTTAGTCCTGGTTTCATACTGAAATCAAAGAAACTGGCTTCAAATTCCTATTTTGTTGCCTACCACTTATATCTCATCACAGGAAACTCACTTAATCTGTTGGTGCCTTTATTTCCTCATCTGTAAAATGCTTGGGAGTTGGATTAGATTGACTTTAAGGTTCCTGTTAGCTCAAAATCTATGATATCATTCTTAAGTCTAGATTTCTTAGGATATTTTCTCCCCCCAACCCCATCTTCACTTTTTTTATTTTAAAAATTACCTCAAATATGTTTCCATTGATTTAACCTCAGTTTGCAGCAAAAGAAACATTTAGAAGTGTAATGAAGTGAGGCTCTATTCTTTGCTTCAAATCTGGAACATCTGGAGGCAAAAAACCTCGATTTCTCTTTTCTCCCCCTCTCCCAAAGAGGTGTCCATTAAACTGCTCTTTGTTCTGACAATGACTTTTTTCCCTATGTGACTCTATGTTATACAGCACGGTTGAATTGGCCTTGATTGAAGAACTGAGCACTATGTGTATCAGAAATTCTATTTTTTGCTTTCATACCGAATAGACCAGTGCCCTTTTATGAAGTCAAAAGTGTTTGAGAAGATGAATAGAGTAATGCTGTTTGACCTTTTGAGGCTCTGAAGAATTCAGATCATAAATCTCAAATGAAAAAGAAAATGAATGCATTAGTGAAATTATTACAATTCTTCCTTTTGAGATTTAAATTGACTTTTAGGGAAAAGCACAAATAGAATCACATGGTAAAAATATACTAGGTTTATTCACTTTCATTCTGCAAGCATTTATTAAGTACTTGCTATGGCCCAAGCACTGGGCTAGGGACTGGAGACACAAAGACAAAATAATATAGACTGTGCTCTCAAAGAACAAATCATTGACACAATCAATAATTTCATCCAAGTAAATGACAATAATGAGACAACATACAAAAATTTATGGGATGCAGCCAAAGCAGTTATTAGGGGGAATTTTATATCTCTAGATGAATTAGGCTTGAAACTAAAAAAGCTAGAGAAAGGGGGCAGCTAAGTGGGTAATGGATAGAACACCAGCCCTGAAGTCAGGAAGATGTGAGTTCAAACACTTAACTCAGACACTTAACACTTCCTAGCTGTGTGATCCTGGGCAATTGCCTCAACAACAATAAATAAATAAAAAAGCTAGAAAAAGAACAAATTAAAACCCACCACATAAATACCAAATTAAAAATTTTGAAAATAAAAGGGGAGATTAACAAAATTGAAAGTAAGAAAACTATTGAATTAATCAACAAAACTAAGAGTTGGTTTTATGAAAAAAAAAAAGCAAAATAGATAACACTTTTAGTTAATTTGATTAGAAAAAGGAAAGAAGAAAATAAAACTGTTAGTGTCAAAAATTAAAAGGGAAAACTTTCCATCAATGAATAGGAAATTGGAGCAATAATTAGGAGTTATTTTGCCCAACTATATGTCAACAAATCTGATAATCTAAGTGAAATGGAGGAATACTTTCAAAAGTATAGATTGCCCGGATTAATAGAAGAGAAAATAAATTACTTAAATAGAAGTTTTTAGAAAAAAGAAATTGAACAAGCTATTAATCAACTTTCTAAGAAAAAAATTTCCAGGGCCAGATGCATTTACATGTGAATTCTACCAAATATTTAAAGAACAATTAATTCCAATACTATATAAACTATTTGAAAAAAAACAGGGAAAGGAGACCTAGCAAATTCCTTTTAGGACACTGGTATAGTGCTTATATTAAAATTAGGTAGAATGGAAACAGAGATTTAACATATATTTTAACATGTTTAATATATATTAGATTACTTGCCATCTGGGGAGGAAGAGGGAGGATATTTGGAACACAAGAGTATTCAAGGGTCAATGTTGAAAAATTATCCATGCATATGTTTTGAAAATAAAAATAAATAAAAATAAAAAAGAACAGAATATAGTTCTGGGAAAAAGGAAATACATGATAAATTCCATAAATTTGTCCTTACTAGACTATATTGAAATCTAAATTTTTGAAAACAGATTAACAGAAGGAATGTAACTCAAGTGAAAGAATGTTAATGAAATAGATACAAATGAATTTGATAGTCAAAATAAATTTGATTAATCTTAAAAAAAAAGAAATTAAGTTAATATAACAACTCAAACTTGCATTTGCTGGCTCTATGATAGCCTCAGTTTCAATTGTTCACCACATAAATTCATACTAAGAATACTATACTAAGAGTTGGATCAACGGAGTTTGAGACTATTTCTTTATGCCTTGAAATTCCAGATAGCACTGGTAGATCAATGATGAGAAGTTTTTAGAAGGTGAAACAGGGCACTAAAACATGAGTGATGAGAGTCTGCTGGTGTATGACAATGATACATCTTCCAACCAGAAGATGTATTTGCTTATTTTTCAAATAACTTTTATATTAACTTATTTTCTGAAAAGCTGAATTTCTTAGCAAATCTCAACCAGGTGAATAGCAAGAGACATAGAGCTAGATTTTCTAGGAAATAAATGGGGTCTTTCCATCATTTTTTGAAATATAATCACAATGCTAGTTACTAGCAAAAAATAAGCAGTATCATGGAGCAAAATTTATATTTTCCCCAACATGTTTCCAAAAGATGTTTATTTTCTAGGGTTAAAAAAAGGTGTTTTAATGATTTAGTTAATCATAATTTAGCTGTGACTGCTTTTCAGGTGGTGACAAGTGACTACAAGGTAATGAAAGTGATTTCCCTATAAAGTATTTGGATGTTATTTACATGATTATTACTAATTATATACTGGTCTCTTCCCATAGAGGGTCAATAAACCAATTAATAAGCTTTAAGTGCCTACTATGTGTCAGGCACTGTGCTAAGAGTTGTGTCTCTTAGTATTTCAGAAAAAATAACCCTTGATCCATCTTACCATCTATATTTGGTAAGCATATGGTAATTATTATCTTTTCTATTCAAATAGTGAAATTGTGCCAGAGGGGGGAAAGATTAATTGACATATGGACAATGTAGAATTAAATGATAATTTATGATAATGAGACACTGGGCTGCAAGTTTCTAATTTTTAAAAAGATTTTCCCATATGACATATTGTGGTACCTTGAAAGGAAACACATATATATATATATATACAAATGTTTTACATTTGGACTATTGGGAATGGAGAGAATATATGAAAAACAAGCATTTATCTTATAAGCACAACTACACCATAATTATTTTCCAAGAATAAAATCAGAAATTTCCTTCACAAAAAATATTATGATTAAGGTGAAAATAGTGTTAAAGGACTTCCTGAAACTATTATCCAATAGTGTTCAACTATTTTGAACTTTCTGTTTGCCACCAGCCCTGGGCAAGACCTTTTTAGTCAGTTGATAAAGCCTGGAGTAGGATTTATGATAAGGATTGATTTCCTTGGCTTGGGGAACTAGATAAAGGGATGCTGAGAATTTTTACCAGGTGGAAGTCTGAAATTCTGAAGCTGAAATTAAGAAGAAGGCCCTTCCAAGTAAAAAAGATACTTTCAAAATACTTGTGTGGATTTGAGATTTTACTTCCTACCTCCAATGAGACAGTTTATAACCCATTCATGCCTTCCCATCCATAATTTTTTTCTCCATAGGAATTTTATTCAAAGTTGTTGAAAAATTTTTGAAGTTCTTCTGATATCTCATGAAAGCCAGTAGAGTATACTTCATTTATCCCTGATTCTCACCCAGTAATCAGTCCATCTCCTTTTCTAATCATCCTTTCTTCAATGTTATCCTCTACATTTGGTTTTCCTGATAGTCCTTTTTATTTTATTATTTACTACAACCTGTTAATACTCATTGCAGGCCTCTCTATTGGTCTTTATTTTTAAATTCTTCAATAACTGGAATGTTATGATTTGAAGCTCCCCAGTAGCACTGGGAGAAATTTAGAGGGAAAAAAAATTAAAATTAAGTACGCACAACCAGGACTCTTCCTACCATTCTAATCCATTACACTTACTCCCTGTGATACTCACTATGTTACAGTAAACTGGCTCATTGATTCTTTCTCATATGCAACAATTTGTCTGCCACTCCTGTCCCATAGTCTTAGAATGCTCTCTTCACCTCTATTCAATTTCCTCAATCTTCTTAAAGAATCAGTTTAAATCCAATCTTCTACAAGAAGACTTTTTCAGTATCCCTTTACTGCCATCCAACTGTCTTCCCCTCTAAGATGGAAGAAAATACATTTACTCTTTGAATACATTGTATATATATAAATATTTACATATTGTCTACCATATTTGAATGTGAGTTCCTTGAGGGCAGGAATTATTTTTGCCTTTCTTTGTCTATGTAACACTCATATACCTAATCCTTAATGAATGTTTGTTGACATACAATTACCAACCTTTTTTTTTTTTAAATTGAAATATTTGAAGTCATTAACTTTGCAATTTTCCAAAGGCAGTCTTGCTCAATGATCTCCTTTTGTTTAATGGGCGCCACTCTGTGTCCATTTGTAGGGTCTCTCCAAAACATAAGGATATAGCCACAAATATAGTTAAACATGAGATAGATGATACTTCTATGACAAAGACAAGTGAATAATTAGATTTTTATCTCGCTGCATGTCATAACCTGAATAATAAGTATTCATCCCACTTGATTTTTCTTTAATCAGTAGTTACTATAAACTCTTGAATTTCTATGAATTGTATTTAGGGAGTATATTATTCTGCAGCTTGACATGTTCACCACATAATCTGCAAAGATTAACATATGGAAGACCTCTTCTACTGATTCTACATCATCTTCACCTTGGGACTCTCCAGTGGATATCCTCTGAGAGGAGCAGATACATTTGATAAGCATGTATTTCCCTGAGATCAATGATCAGAAAGAGTCAAACCAAATTATCTTCAGTGGGAGAGTGAAAAGGAATATTAGATCCAGTGTCTGAAAATCAAGCGATAAATCCAACCTCTGGCACTTACAGTCTGTATATTCTTGGTCAAATTATTTAACCTCTCTGTTTACCTTTAAAATGGTGGGGTTAGACTAGATGACCTGCAAGGACCTTTTTCAGCTTTAAAATTCACACTTTTATGATTTACTATAAACCTGCTATACACACAAACACATGTGTGTGCTACATGTATACACATATATAAAATATGCACATGCACACACATTATGTATCTGAGAAAGAGAGAGAGAGAGAGAGAGAGAGAGAGAGAGAGAGAGAGAGAGAGAGAGAGAGAGAGAGAGAGAGAGAGATCTATTAATCTTCATCTATATATGTGGGGAAGTTAGGTGGCACAATGGATAGAGTACCAGCCTTGGAGTCAAGAAAACCTGAGTTTAAATCTGAACTTACTGTGTGACCCTGGGCAATTCACTTAACTTTTTGGTCTTAGTTTCCTCATTTGTCAAATGATCTGGTGAAGGAAATGACAAACCACTCTAGCATCTTTCCCAAGAAAACCTCAAAAGGTGACACAAAGAATGAGGCACAACTGAAAAAAAAGATTACAATAACTAAACATACATATATAAACATTTATGTATATATATGCATATGAATATATAGTATGTATGCATATATATATATGTAATATGTATGCAATATACATACACACAGGATAAAAGATAGAAATAATGCTGGAAGGCTATGGGATGTAACACAACCTAATTCACTTCTGGAAAGGCTGTTACCCCAACTTTTCCTGGGAAACAATTGCTATTATGTGAAGATGAGACACTAAAATATTCATATCTTTTGTTCCCATAATTCCCGTATTGAGCATGTCCCCCAAAAATGAAAGACCTAATATATGACAAAAATATTTACACAATAGCAGCTTCTGTAGTAGCAAATAACGAAACAAAACAAAACAAACAAAAAAATCCCACCTAGAAGTTAAATAGGTACCTATCAGTTGGAGAATTGTAAGCTATTTGAAAGTAATGGTGGAACAGGTAGGTAGTTCAGTGGATACAGCACCAGGCCTGGAGTCAAGGAGGACCTGAATTTAAATCCAGAAACTTAACATTTTCTAGCTATGTGACTTGCTGAACAATCACATAACTCTGATTGCCTGCCCTCACCTTACCCTCCAAATGGTCTTAAGATAAATATTTATAGAAACATGGGAAGAACAGTATAAACTGATTCAAAGAGAAGTGAATCAAACCAGAAGAATAATATACACAACAGCAGTGCAGATGAAACCACCATTTAAAAGTAATATGACTGATTATTGTTTTTTAAACTAGATAGATGATGACAAAAGATAATTGGCTCTTCTCATATGAGAGGTTGAGTCCACTGACATAGGAAGTTGTACATGTTCTCTGACATTGTTGTGACAGTGTTTTTCTTAAATTGCTTTCTCTGTTACAAGTGAGTATGAAAGATAGTGCGAGAGGGAGGGGTAGGATGAAGAGGAAATGAATGTGGTAAAAGAACATCAAAAGATATGAAAAAAAAACTTTTTAAAAAATGACAGCCAAGTCACAGAGTTTAGAGATAGCTGAGAAAGGTCAGTTCTGAAGCAGAAAATAGTTTGAACTGGGAATCACAGTAAGGTCCCAAGAGGGAGCTAGGACCTCTGTTTTAGGCTACTAGTTTGGTGCCACCAAAAATTAAGGTTCAAGAAAAATATACAGAAGAATAAAGTAAGATATTGTGAGCCTCAAGGGGATATGTATTCCCTTCACTGCTGCTAGCCACATGAATCACAGCAGTGGTTAATGCCTAAAATAATTGACATCCTTGTCCAAAAAACTAGAGAATCCCAGGAGAAACAGCAAACTCAATACAAAATTCACCAGAATTTATTCAGCCAGAGTGAACGATTTTTCAACAAGAAAGGTTGAAAGGAGCTGTTATGCTTGAGCTTAAATCATAATTAATTCAGTATTTGAGGGCAGTTAGGTGGCACGGTGGATAGAGTGTCAGGCCTGAAGTCAGGAAGACTAAACTGTCCAAATTCAAATCTGGCCTCAGATACGTACTAATTGTATGAGCCTGGGTAAGTCATTTAGCCTTGTTTGCCTCACTTTCCTCACTTGTAAAATGGGCTGGAAAAGGCAAACCATTCCAGTATCTTTGCCAAGAGAACCCCAAATGAAGATGCAAAGAGTCAGACACAAATGGAAAACAACAATTAAAAAAAATGACTACCACCAACAGGATGGTTGAGGTAGTTAGCTGAATCTATTATTGTAAATTCACACCACTGCTTCTACAATACTATTGCCAAATGATATATTAAGATTAAGGGCTAGTATTAAAAAAGCTGAATATCAGTAACCCTGCCTATTCAGAATCATTGGATTATTGGATTCAAAATCAGTCCCACAGATATCATCTCTTTCAAGTTCAAGGAAGGCAAATAGCATCAAATTCTTCAAACTGAAGAGGCTGTGTGGATCAGTGGTTGCAACATTGGCTTTGGAATCAGAGAACTTGGGATTGTCAATAACTGTGAATTATCTCAAGTGAGTCACTGTAACTCTGTCTGACTCAGTCCTCCACCCTGTAAAATGAAGTTATTGGACAATATGATTTTAGATATTATCTCCAATCCCTTTTAGCTCAACATTTGTGATCCTAGGGAAAAGCAAAGACAGGTTCAAATGTCACCTCCGGCAGTTTCTTTTTACATGACTGGACAAATCATTTAAATCTAAAAAATGAGGACATTTGAACTAAATGGTCTCTAAGTCCCTTTTAGCTACAGACCTATGAATACTAATAACATTCTTATATCTGGTTGGTTCTCAGATATCCCTTTCCAGAGATGACCTTACAATATCATTCACTTGGATAGATACCCTTCAAGCTACAGATGCCCAAACAAGTAATTTGAGGTTCAACAGATGATAAACAACAAGATAAAGTGGGAGAAAAAGCAGTTTAAATATTAAAGTGCCATTAAGACTTGCCCATTTACAACTTTGAGCAATGTTGACAAACTACTGCCAGGAGGAAAACAAATGAAGCAGACAAATCCTTCCGGTACGTGGCATTCAGAAACAAGGCAGAGCTGCTGAGCAGAACAGGACCCAGTGATTTGGACCAAGTTCCTGACTCTGAGCATTACCCTCTGAGAATCTGTGGAACACAGGATCTGCCTGGGTGTGAACGGATGGTCGACATATGGACCCAGTGTGGAGCTATAGACAGAGTCCTGTCTGCAGCCATACTCACACACAGCAACATCAACAATAGCAGTTTCACCTTTGGTTTAAGAAAGACAAAATAAAAAACAGATTAGGGAAGATAGGATAGGAATCTCTATTTCTCTTTCCTGGACATGTCCACCTCTATCCACTTTCCTTGGTACACCACAAAGACCAAGTCTACTATAACCTCACAACACTGGTACAGTAGGTCTGGACTGATGTTAAATTAATTAGCATCATATCATCATCACAACTCAGGGTAGGAAGGCAAGAAGGAAAGAGACCTCAGAGGCCATGAGATCCAAGAAATCCCCACCCCTTCATATCGAAAAGGTGGTTGCTCATTCTTTGTATGAACATCGTCAAGAAGGAAAAACTCACTACCTCTCCACCCATTTAATTTTGGAAGATATATAAAGGCATTAAACAGGGTCTAGAACTGAGGTAACGGAAGCTTTTGATCCCATTCTGTTTCTGTACCAGCAATCCCAGCTTAGTGGTCTGCCTACCTGTCTGTATTCCGCCCCCTCCCTTCCTCTCTTCCTCTCTCCCCCAAATAACTTTTACTTGCTATTTTATGTAATATTAATAGGATAATATTAATTAATAAAATATTAAGATATTAATACTTGATAATGTATGATATTAGCATAACATCATATAATATTTTACATATGTGTACATGTGTACTTATACATAGATATAATAATTTTACCTATCTGTGGAGGCCATATATATATATATATATATATATATATATATATATATATATATATATATATATATAATATGTAATATTATATCCTATAAATAGAATGTAAGTTCCTTGAGGGAAGGAATTTGTTTGTGTTTGTCATTGTATTTCCTATACTTAGCACATTGTAGACACAGAATAAATGTATTAAAATTTGAATTGAATATAAATATTATTTAAGCAAAGTTTCTGGAATTAATATTTCTTTTTTTTTTTCTTTTTACTGTTTACAAACCTATCCTTTTTCTGCTTCCACAACAGAAAAAGAAAATTGTGATTTCGACAATAGTCCTACAGGTTGGATAAAAATCCCTGTTTAGCATTTCATTATCTTCTTTAAGGTATTTTTGTGCAGCTGTTTCCCCCATACTCAGGAAAGACCGTCAGGAGCATCAGAAGAGTAATGGAAGATGAAAGTAAAGCTACATTCTAGTAGGTCCTCAAACATCTCTGCTCTTTTGAAAAGTTAATGCTAACCCCACAAACATGTCAGCTTTTATTTTGAGTCACGTGTCTCAACACACAACTCCAAAATCCAAGCATAGCTTTGGCTCTTGCAAGGAAAAGACACTTGTTGTTAAGCTCAAGGGATCCATTTTACTTCTGCCCCCATATTCTTAGAGTGTACATAGCACAGTGCCTGGTTTGTAACTGCTTCATTAATATTGGTTGATAAATTGTTGTGAGGATGATAGAAATTGAATTAGATACAGTTCAACCCCACAATAGAAAACAAAACAAAACAAAACAAACAAACAAAAAACCCCAGCATGATCAACCTGATTAAGTGTGATTCTATCTTGGAAACAGCCCCTGGAATCACATGATCATGAGAAGCTATTAGATAAGGGGAAGGGGAAATTCTTTAATACAATATAAGCTTCTATTTCCTGCACCTGGCTCTTACCATGTTCTGTAACAAGAAAGTTAAAGTTTTCCTCCTTACTTTCTCCTAAATGATCTAACAAGGGTGCCTATCACTGTTGTTATTCTTATAATTATTATACTTTTCTCCACTCAGAGTCCCTGAGGGTAAGGCTTGGGTCTCACTGATCTGTGCACCTCTCTCATCACTTAAGAGAGTTATCACACAAGCATACACCAAACATCTATGATAAATGGCCCTTGTGTTTGTGGAACAGCACACCTACACTTTGGCATCTTTTCCCTGGGGATGCTCTGCTTTTGTTCCTTTGCAAAATAGGAATTTGAGGTGAAAAATAATGAATGTCAGGGAAAAGCAACTCTAAATTTATCTAATGGGCCTAATTTATGTAATTTGCATCTTCTGTACCTAGCACATTGTAGACATAGAATAAATGTGCCCAAGGGAAAATCTAATGGGAAAAGCAAAGGAAAAGAGCCTGAAAGATATACCTGTGTTAATAAGGACCACTGCTCATCATGAAGAGAAGAACACATCTGAGAGTTCTCTAGGGTATTTTCCTTCTGTTCTTGTATTTAAAACTGAACCTAGCTCTACGAATTAAAATAGGCTCATATGACCCATGTGTACATCAGTATTAAATATTTTTTATGTGTCTACCTGTGTTGTAGAATAGTGAGATGTTCTTTAAAATCTGAACAGTGGAAACACGGAAAAAATCTATAGCTTTTGTTATCTATGCTCACTTCTGGTTCTCAATCCTTTTTTGTCCATTTCTAGGTCAGTGATTTGAACTCTTCAAACTGGCCATAACTTTGGTGCACATCATAGAGCTTTGGCAAAATGTCTTACCTTATGTAGAAGAGGCTCCTTTCATGAAAATACCAGAAATATCACCAAGCAAGTAAAAGCTTTATATACATATACACATATATAAATTGAAGAAAACCCTACCTTCTGAGCTTCCTTTTATTCCTGACTATGCAGCTTATATAAGCTTTCAGTAATTAAAAGCCAGCTCCTGCTCTAAGCAATAATATGGAATATATATGTTTCTTCTTCAAATATTTCTTTTCATGGAGCAAGACAGGGGAAAGAAAGAGCCTTGCAAAATGAGAATATCTTTGTGGTAGTGTTAGACAATGCCAAACTCTCAATAATTGAATCACTTATATAAATGTCCTACCCTATGTAAAATATTTTGAAAGCAAATGTTTAAAAGAATCATAGAAGGTTTTTTTCCAACAGAGTGAGCTAGGCATATCTTTTATGACTTTGGACTTAGGAAGTCTTAATTGTCTTGCCAGGAGGTGAGATTGTACATAAAATCCAGTGTAATATGCACACTTATAAGTTGCCACATATGCTGCAGCTGGCATCTTTGTTACTCTGCTACCAAAAAGAATGTCTGGCGTATTTTTGGCATTCCAACTTAAATTCCTAATTATGTATGAAAATAGGGTGTCCTGCCACATGTTTTCATTTCACTTTTTAAAACAACAAGGGGGTTATTTATACTTTAATTTGTTGTTGGAAAACCATTCTCTCACATTCAGAAAGCTAAAATCAGGCTAGTGGGGCTCAAAAAGACCCATAAATGTAATTTTCAAATAACATATAAACTTCATAAAAATGAAACAATCATGACTATTTCTTCCCCCCAAAATATCATTGTAATGCACTAAACATGGATAATCTATTCTCCCCATCCATTAAAATTAATCTTCATTTCAACTAGCTTTGTGCTTTTCCAAATCATCAAGTAAAGGCCAATGTATTTTTTTAAATTATGCAGACAAGACTCTCAGAAAAGTGATATTAGAAACAGCTGCAACCTCAGCATTTAATCCAGGCTCCAATTGCCCCATAGTGGAGATAATTTGAGTTAATGCCACAAAAATCCAAGTTAACGCAACTTAGAGCGATCTAAGAAGGTGGTATTTTGTGAGGTGGAGGCAGATGTCACTGGGCATTCACCCACTGTCTCAGTACAAACTCTTGGCTTTGCCTGAAAAGTTTAAAAATAATTTTCTCTGGAATCTCAGAGCCAGATGGAACTTGGTTGCAATCATTATTCCATTCAAGTGGCTCCAAGAAAGCCCTAACTCTTGAGTTTCCTTTTGTTCCTGACTGTGCAGCTTATATAAACTTTCAGTAATTAAGAGCCAGCTCCTGCCCTAGGCAAACTCATTTTTTAAATCACTAGCTTCTGTGCTACTATATTCAGGAGAAATTGATAGCAGAGAGCACTATATCTTTGTAAGGCAAAGATGGAAAAGGGAACCACCAGGAGATATATGAAGACTTCCCTTCACCCAGAGGAGGAGGAAAGGGGAAAACTGTACAAAATTAATGATAATAACTAAAAAGCCCCACAACAACACATTTTCACAACATTTACTATGTTCCAGGCATTTTACTAAGTGCTTTATAATTATTATCTCATTTGATCTTTATAATAATCCAGGGAGATAAATACAATTATTATTCCTAAAAGCAACTTGCTCAGAGTCGCAAAGCTACTAAGTGTCTGAGACTTGATTTGAGTTCAGTTGTTCCTTGATCCAGTCTCAGTTATTCTCTATTTACCATTTCACCTCCATGTCTAGCCTCATTCTAATCAGGCTCCATTCTCATCAAAGAAACTATTCAGGAAGGCTGGCTACCTGCATTTACACTAATGCCCAAAACCCAGTGGAGAGTATAGATTCAAAACTAAAACTGGAAGTATTCCAATATTTTAGGCTCTATTCTTGTCTGTGTGGCACAAACTACATGGAACAATAGAATCAAGAAAAATATCTAAGGGGTGATGGGAAAATACATTCAAGTTAGGGGGAAAAAAAACAAAAACATCTGTGGTCATAAAGTCTTGACTTCACAAATAGCTCCCAAATGTCACTGAGAATGTTATGTCCATATATTGGATTACATGCCATCTAGAGAAGGAGGTGGGAGGAAGTTGGGGTGGGGGGAGGGGGAAATAGAACACAAGGTTTTTTTAAAGATCAATGTTGGAAAAAATATCTTTGCAAATGTTTTGAAAATAAAAAAAATCAATTAAAAAAAAAAAGAATGTTATGTCCATTTAAATGAATTGTTACCACCCCCAACCAAAAAGCCATTTTGGACTCCAATTATCCAGTTTCATTGTCTGTACCAATCATATTCATCAAAGGCAAAGCAAAAATTGCAAATCCCTAATTAGTTTTCTATCTGGTAGGCACTGTCATGGAATCTTTAAAATATTAGAAAAATAGGTGTTCCGTGATCATCAGCTAAAAAGGATCATTTAATCCAACAATTAAACCAGCATTTATTAAATAACAGCCATATGTCTTATGTGATGTATTAAGGAATATATACACTGAAGGCAGTTTATATATGTATATCAATGTGCATGCTACCCACTCCCCCAGCCTTATGAAATATAAGCTACGTAGCAGCAGAAACTGCTGTTTTTAATCTTTTGATCCCTGAATTGGTAGTAGATTCTCCTAATTCAATGGAGAATTTCCTACTCTGTTGAGATCACAGGTCCAATACCTAACCCTATATCTTTTCTTCATAAATTACTCCATCTTTATCTTTGCATCTCTAACTTGGTGCTTGATTTGATAAATGCTTACTGCTCTACACCATACCTAACCCCGTCTACATCTTCTTCCATTTTCTTACTCTTGTCTATGTGGAAGAGGTAGCCCTTCTTACTAAAGCTAATCCATTCTATGTTTATTTTTGATCCCATTTTGTCTTATCATTTCGGGGAGTTGCTCTTTCAATTATTATCATCCTCTCTGTTTACTTCTTGCTTCATCTCCCAATAGCCTCAAATATGCTTTCCCCTAAATTCAAAACTCTCATTTCTTCTCAAATTACTGTCTTTTTTTCTGTAATGCTCTTTTTCCTCTAAATTATAATCGTTCTCTTGGAGCAGGTTTCTTGGGGAGCTTCTGGAGGCAGCCTTAGTTTCAGTTCAGTTCCAATCATCACCAAATGCAGCCAGGAGCTAAAGTCCAAATCCTTTATTGTGCCTTTCAAAGTCCTGAATCTTTTCCTGGGCCCAATTAGCTTTCTTAGAAGCCTGTCTCTCTCCTTGATTCCCGAGAGCTCTTGTCCGAATGTCTCCAGCCAGCACGAAGGTGGAAATGGGAATGAATCTTGACTCCAAATCTCCAAGAGTGTGGGATTGTGGGTTTCTGCCTTGTGAATCTCCAGGAAGTCAATCCTAGTTCTGAATCTCCTGGAAGTCCCCTGAAGTTCTATTCTGAAGTTCTCTGAAGTTCTCTCAAAGTTCTGAGAGCTTCTCACTTATATGTCCCACACACTGAGCATACACCAATCATTATATCATGAGGAAACCATTATTTGTTGTAGGATTAAATCAATGCTAAATTAGATTTAACCATTGTCTCCTCAATTCCACTCAGTACCTTGTTTCAAGTTCTGGCCCATAACATCTCCTTGTAGGATCAGATCAATCATACTGAACCATGCTAAATTAGACAATTATTGTCTCTATTAGCACCTTGTAAAAATCCTAACACTTTTCTCCTCTTCTTCACTGCTAAACTTTTTATACTCATGATCCTCTCACCATTTAATCTGCATCTCTACAGATGACTACTGGAGCTATTGATCCAATCTCTCCAAAACTTCGGTCCCACATCACCAACTTGCCTGCTAAATATCTCCCTCTACATATCCTATTGACACCTTGACTTGAACAAAACAGGGATAATTTTATCTCCAAACTGCCAACTCCACCTTCACCAACATATAAACAAATATCCCCTTTCTTTACATTTCCTTATGTTTATTGAGTGAATCACCATCCTACCAATTACCCAGGTTTATGACTTTGGAATTACCTTGGATTATTCCCTTCCTCCCACTCCCAAACCAATTAATTGCCCTTTCTCTTTACTGTTATATACACATTTCATCCCTTCCCTCCTCTTCCCTCACAAGGCTAGAAAAATAAAATTAAATAAAAGGTCTTCCTATTTCCAATAGTTCTCTTCTCCAATTGTAGTAAAGTAGAAAGAGTAACGGATTTCTAAAGACCTCTGTTAAAGATCTAGCTTTTCCATTTACTTTCTATCTGACCTTGGGCTACTCAAATAACCTCTCTTGACTTTTATTTCTTTATCTGTCAAACAAAGGGAACTACATTAGATGATCTAAGATCCTTTTGAGTCCTACATCTATGATCTTATGATCTGTCTCCCCCAAACCTGCCAAAATAATTTTCTTAAAGTAACACCCTTATCATTTCATTCGTCAGTTCAAAAATCTTCAGTGCCCTCACTAGAATAAAACGCTCATTCTTCAGCCTGACATTTAGGGCCTTTTATCATCGAATTCTAACAGGTTAATTTCCTATTATTCTTCATATTATCAAGTTCCAGACAGTTGGATTTCCAGCCATTCCCTTTGCACATTTGTACATGTCATACTCCATACCTGGAATCTGATTCCTCACTTCTGTCTCTCATTATCCTTTCTTTCATTTAAGTCTCAGCTCATGTGCTAGACCCTCATGTAAACTTCTCTGCTCTTCTACTCCAAGTTATTACTGTTTCCTCTGGCTTTTAAATGACCTTACAAGTATTTATTTGAAAATTCACCCAATAGGATGCAATCTTTGAGGGCAGGGAAAGTAACATGGCATTTTGCTGTTTCTATCCCCTCCCTACTGCCTAGTTCATATAAAACATGTGCATAATAAAGTTTTCTTGAATTGAATTCACATTCAAAGTTCCAATAAAGGGAAATATAGAACTCAACAAATATTTATCAAGGACCTACTATGTGTTGAAAACCATGCTATACACCAAAGGAAATGGAAAGTTTACATAATAGTTGGTCTTGCAGTAATCCTTTGGACACAATTACAAGTCACTGGAATATGCAATATATCTGATATCTACACTAAAGAGAAGAAAACAAAGTGAGATTTGAAGTCTCCCAATAAGGTCATTTGTATGTTAGAGAGAGAATAAGTAAGGCTTCTTGGAGGAAGTAACATTTGACTTGGGATTTTAAATATAGATAGAATCACAATAGGCAAAGAGGGTGCAAGACTGAGAGAAAAGCATGCACAAAGCCAAGAAGAATCAAATCCAGAATTCATCGAGGGCCAGTATGACAGGAGCAAAGAATTCCTGGAGAGAGAAAAAGGGAAAAAATAATCTATGACAAAACTGGCCAGTTGTAATTAAATAGTTCTTGAGGAGTTCTGACACAGGAGGAAACTTAATTCAGTCTTGGGAGCTGCTAGAGATTTCTGAGCAGAATTGGGGCAAGACCAGCTCTAAACAAAGGAAAGATTATTCTGGGAACTGTTTGAAAGTTGTATTGGAGGGGAGACAGAGAAGCAAAAAGGCTGCTTCAGAGGCTGCTAAAGTAGAACGGAGGCCTGTGCTAATGAGGACTTGTACTAGGAGTTATGAAAGTGGGAATGAGAGGAAAGAGAGAGATGAGAAATCCTGTGGAGGCAGAAACAAAAAAGAGGCAATTGGGAAGCAAAGGTCTTGGAGGATTATGTTACTATGTCCCTCACAATATTTCCTTACAAATATAGAATATTTCTCTTGTATTTAGGATTTTTAATAATTTCATTGACCCATTTGCCAGGTAATAGGGTTGTAAACTCCTGGATTACTCATGGTTCATCAGAAAGCTGTCCAATTTGAAATGTTCTTATGCTACTTTTCTGATAGAAAATAAAACCTAAGTTCTAAGCTGCAATGGAACTGGCCTCAAATTTAGTGAGCTCATGAGAAGGTTCCTTTGCCCATATTTCACAGGGATATTAAAGTCACTCTGTTGGTTTATGCCAACAACACACATTGTGCCAAAAAGAAATAAACATTAAAAAAGCCTACATCAATTTATTCTCAGAATTTTTTTAAAAAGGCACAATTTTAGAACTTGTCAACTTGTCCTCAGAATGTTGCAAAGTAACACAGGCAATTGGTCAACACTTAATTTAGACAAAATGCCCATTGTACATAGAACTTGCTCCAACTTTTTAAATATTTAGAAAACTGTGATGAATTGATACCATTCTTTCCATCATCTCTATTCCTGAAGGAAAAGTCTTGAGAATATGAAAAAGAAACTGGAATTTCACTCTGTAGATAAACTATTTATTTGGTGTTTTTACCTTACACTTACTATCAGTGATCTTTTTAGAAGGCTGGGGGCTCTCAATTTTAAAGAGCCAAAAAAGAATGGTAACAAGGAAAGATATTCTATGCCCTCTTAATTTCTTTCTCTTTTAATGTGTTTTATTCAATTTTTGAATAAAAACTCATCCATGTTGCAAGACATTCACCCATCATTATTCATACCTCATGTGATAAAATATAAATCCGGCACTTTTATGTATCTGCTTATGAAAATTGGGAATTGGGCCATGTGTTCTCTATGTGACCTCAGGAGAGTCACTCTACCCTAAATTTTCTCATATGTACAATTAAGTTGTTGGGCAAGACAATTTCTAGGAGTCCTCTTGGCTCCAAATCACACAATCATATAAAGTCAGTGAGATCTTATTGGTCACAAAGCCCAATATCCTCAATTTAGAAATCTAGACACTGAGTAGCAAAGATTTAACTCAGATTATTTAACTCCAAATCCATCTCTCTTCTCATGGTGCTAACCAGAAAAAATTCCTATGGATAAACAATAGTTGCTGAAAGCATAAGAAAGTATACACACAATGAGGCAATGAGAGAGGTCTTTAGAGCTTAAGTTCTCAGGATTGAATATTGCAAACTAGAAGCTAGAAAACTTAGGTTAATGTTTAGAGGAAATGCCTTTTCAGTTTTCAACTATCACTATTGACTGAGGCATAAAACCAAATTTAAGTTGCTATGGAGGCTTATGCCATAATTGTACAAGTATTAGGTCGAGGAAGGTAGGGAAGGGAAAAAGGGAGGAAGGAAGGAAGGAAGGGAGGAAGGGAGGAAGGAGGGAAGAGAGAAAGGGAGGAAGGAAGGGAGGAAGGAAGGAAGGAAGGGAGGGATGGAGGGAGGAAGGGAAGAAGGAGGGAAGGAGGGAAGAGAGAAAGGGAGGAAGGAAGGGAGGAAGGAAGGGAGGGAGGGAGGGAGGAAGGGATGGAAGGAGGAAGGGAGGAAGGGAAGAAGGGAGAGAAGCATGGAGGAAAGAAAAGTATTTTGATAAAAGTAAGGACCATAACAATGGATTCTAAGAACATACTTGATGTTTTGTAATGTTTCACAGTTGTAAGTGGAATTCCCCCACCTTGGAAAAGAAGGAAGGAGGTTAATTTTCTCATATCTATGGCCAAGTCAAGCTTCAAATTTAAGTGATTTCTGTGGAATAAAAAGTAGCATGATGAAATGCATAGAGCAGCAACCCTGAAAGCCACAGTGAATGATTGGACAGCTAGGTGGGACAGTGGATAAACATCAGGCCTGGAGTCATAAAGACCTAAGTTCAAATCTGGTCCTAGTGCAACTCTGTCCAACTCACTTAACTCTATTTGCTCCAGTTCCTCATCTGTAAAATGAACTGGAGAAGGAATCACTTCAATGTCTTGCCCAAAAAAAACTCTAAATGGGGTTACAAGGTATCAGATGTGACTGAAACAACTAAACAACAATAGCATAATGAGTTGATACAAAAATACCTACTATATGACAGCTAATAATACTTTTTCCACAAACATATTTATGTCTAAAGTGAAGCTTAAATCAAACCTACCATCTCAAGATCTCTAGGAGGTTGGTGTTCAAAGGACAGCATGGCTTTAAATAACATGTAAGCAAATCGAGTTTCTAACAACTCTTCCATCATTAACATTAATTGCCCAATGTTTTGAATAGAAGGCTCTGCCTTAATTAGGGTCTCAGAATAAATGACAAATATTTGTTATGCTTTCTTTTAATTATTTGCATTTTATGAGTATACTTGAATCTTACAAATCTTTTATTTCCCAGCACCTAGTCAATTTTTATAATGGTGTAACCACTCTGATAAGCAAGAAAGCCTTGACAGCAGACCAATCATTAGTTTTCATAATAGAGGTCTGCATAAAGTCTAATTAATGAATTAGCTAATTGTTTTTTTTTCCCCTGGCATATGCATTAGCATGGATGCAGTTAGGAGAGGAGATAAAAATCACTTGTACAAATTCACATCTTCCCCATGTGAAAAACAAAAACAATTTAGGAAGTAACACAAGTGATACCTATGACCTACACCCCATAGTCAGTGTCTGTTGTATTTTACCCATGGATTTATTTGTTAGAAGGATAATCTGTTTTGCACATGACAGCACCTTGAAAAGTACAAAGGATTGGCCCTTCCTTTGGGCCCTTAGCTTGCGCCATATGCGTCTACACAGCCATCATCCAGCAAGCAACCCCTATGCAGAAAGGAGATCTCATACCTGCTGCTGGCACCAACACTGGCTGCCAATTAGTAACAAATTTTTTGGGGGGAAAACTCACCTAGCTGAAGCAGTAATACATCCTGAGAAAGAAACAGAGGGTGATATATGCTAAGCAAGCCAAACCACCGCTGCTATGACTACCACTATATCAGAAATACTATCTCCATCACTCCTTGAAAGTCACTACCCACAAATATGACTATTAAGGAGATGCTCCCTGACAACTACCTTTGCAAGTACCATAGCACAGTTCTTGAAAACTCAGAATAGAAAGCCTAAGTCCTTGACATTGTCAAATGGATCAACATCAGAAACCTCTGAATTTAAATCTGAAATATTTTATACATGTTGCCTCTTCCCTTTAGAATATGACTTCTCTGACACTAGAAACTATCTTACTTTTCTATTTAAAACCCCAATATTTAACACAGTATAAGCACTTAACTGTTTTTTACACTCATTCATTCTCAATTGTTTTGTCTTTCTATTTGAAACAAAGATTTCTTCCTTTTCTCTTGCTATGCCCTCTAATACATACAAAAGGCAAGCCAACACCTGGCTTCTTTATTTCTTTGTTTGGGAAGAAACAGACTAAGAGAGAAATAGAAAAGAACAATGGAGAAAGAAAGAAGAGAGGAGAGGGAAAGATGGGAAGAAAGAGAAATAAAGAGAAGAGGGAGGGAGAGAGGGCAGAGGAGAGACAGAAAGAGACAGAGGGGAGAGAGGAGAGAGGAAGACAAAAGTACATAAACTTACAAATTCTTTTTAGTTGTCAGGCTTAAATCAATTTCACCATCCTTTACCCCTCACCCACAAATTTCTTTCATTTCAGGTTAAATAGAAAATATAAGCAAAATGCAAAATAATAATTTTAAAAAAAAACGCTTTGGATTTGTTTCCCAATGATTTGTCTTGTCTGCCTTTGGTTACAAAGACCACTATTCTTATTGGGTATTTATACCCTTGATGTGAAAATCCACACTCTTTCAATGAATCTCAGAATTAAGATAACTTCTTTATTACTAAATATATATATTTTAAAGTATCTCTTTGTCCCAATCATTTCAGAATTAATATAGAGGCAAAGATGTCAAAACCAAAAGAAATCTCAAGCATCCCATAGTCCAAATCAAACATTTTTACAAATGAAGAAACTAAGGCACTGAAAAGCCCACTGAATTTGGAAATCCAAACTTAAATTGAAATCTGACTTTTTACTTATTGCCTAGATATCTGTGGCCTCTTAACCTTCCTGGATTGAAGCTTCTGCATGTGTGAAATGAAGCTATTTTCCTCTATGATTTCTAAAGTCCCTTCTAGTGCCTATGATACCTGGTTTAGTCATTTTCTCAATGTCAGCTAGCTAGTGAATATCTGAACCAGTACCAGAACACATGTACCCTGGATCTCCCAGTTCAGTGATTTTTTTTTCTCTACCATATTGTATTTTTTTCAATATTTTACAAAACTGGTAGGTGAGCAAGATAGAGGTATGACTCAGAGGTATAAATGGGAAGATGGAAAAGATGACATTTCTACTGTCTGCCTGGGTTAAGTTCTGCCATGTTCCCTGGGAGCTTAGTCCATGTTTCATCCCAAAGACCTCTGCAAGAAGATCATGTTATCTTTTCAAGCACTTAGATCTCTCCCCTGATATGGCCTATACATTTCAATTCAACAAATATTTAGGAAAGGTAGACAGAGCACTATGCCTATCCTATATGATCTCTTTGGATTCTAGTCTGTGTGCCTTCTGAGGAGCCAACGAATTAAATAAATAAGTTTCTCTGTGGCAATGCTACTTACTAGACTAAGGGAGAACGCTGCCTTCTTTGCTTTCTACTAAAGCAGCTTTATGAAAATAGTACTCTATTCCTTTATTTGAAGTACAGCCCAGAAAAATAATAGGGCCAACATTTTAGCCATATAGGAGCAATGTCCAAGATCCTGGTTGACCAGTGTATATATAAAAAGTGATCCAATAATAATAGTGATAATAATAAATAACATTTATAGAGTGATTGATAAAATACAGTGAAATGGTCAGAGTTTTAGGCTTAAAGCCAGGCTCAAATGCCATCTCTGACACTTACTAGTCAAATGACCTTATACAAGTCATATGTATTTCTCTCAGACTCATCTGCAGAAGAATCTTTTGGGTGAAAGTAGTCTCCCTACCCCCACTTGCCAAGGAGCTCTCTACACCTTAGAAATCCCAGTCATTTTTCTAAGAATTATAAGAGGAGGAAACTGATGTATAGAGTGATGTACTCAGCATCACAAATCCTAGATTCAGATTCTTTCTGACATATACTAGCTATGCATCCCTGAATAAATTAGTTAACTTTCTTGACGCTCATAATCATTGCACTTAGTTTAAAGTATTATTTGTAATGATCCAACGAGATAGCTTATCATGTATTACTGAACTGCTGTGACACTTATCACAACTTTTTAAAATCGGCAGTGAAAATATCACTAACCCTACTTTACCGATATTGAAACTTAAGAGAAATTACTTTTCCAAAATTAACAGCTAATAATTAAGTATACATGGAGGGTTTTTAGCCTCTAGAATTCCATATTGGGGAACTACCAGCTTTGATCATGACTAAGGCTGGCCCTGTAAAGGCCCTGATATAAATCACAAGATGAAAGTTGACAGTTTCCATTTTTCTGCTCTCTTTCACTTGGAAGCTAATAAAAGTGCCAGTATTGAGGGAGCTTCGGTTTTCGGTATGGAACTGAGTCACATGAAATACGAGGGACATTCATGGTCTTCAGAGTCAAAGACTTCACTATTCCACTGGTTTTCAATGTGAACAGCATTATCTGATTAGTAACATGTTTTGGAAAAGATTGCTTGAAGTCAATCTATTCCATATGTTCCCTGCCCACCAATTAAAGAGAAGCACAAAAGATTAACCCCCTCAGTCTGTGGAGACTACATATGTAATCCACTCAAGAGTAACAAAGTGAAATCCAGGAAAATGTTCCCACACTCAATGTCTCCCAATCAAGGACCTTCATCTGCTCTGAACAAGGCAAAATAAACATCACCAAGTGACATCCTGACAAAATGATAGGAAGGGAGGAAAGAGTCTGTTAAAAAGTTTAGAAAAAACTTCACTCCTTTTCTCAAATAAAACTGAAAGTCAAGTACTTACCGTGTCATGGAACTTATCTTTGACATCATAGACTGTTAGCTTGATATTGGTCTCCTCATAGATAGGGTATTCAGGTGGAAATGTCACACCAGTCAAAAACAGTGGGTTCCTTGTCCCCTGCATAACAAGCAGATAGCCTGGACTCAGTTAGGTAATAGCTGCCGGCAGCACAGCATGCAATAACAGATGAGAGGACACCAAGAATGTTTAGGGCCTCATTGCCCTCTCCCCATCCCCCCAGGAAATACTTAACATATAAGAAAAAAGAGACCTTGTTGGTCAAATGACACTTGACAGTGGTCTAATATTCAGCACACAAAAAGTTGATCATACCCGAGAAAAGAGGTGTTTCTGGGATGGAGAGGAAGCTACTTGATAGTAATAAATGCTCTCACTTGGCCCTGTCATCATTTATCAGACCTGCTCATGCTGTGCCATGATAAACAATTTATTTTCTCTGTCTGGCAGAGTCCTTCCTGAGGGCTAGCTGTCATTCTGCTCTGGGTGCATTTAAGTAGAGTGGACATGACTTGTGCAAATAACTTAAGATGGTAGCTGATTAAAGCAAAACAAAACAAAACCAAAAAAAAAAAAAAAAACCCACTAACAAACCACTTTATAGCTTGTAGTACAAGCTTAGTCATTTGTTTTATTTTATCAGTAACTCACTTGTGACCATTAGGCTTTGAAAAAGAGTCCATTTGTTTTTGCACATTCAGCTCTGTTTTTTGACCGGCCTGACTTGGAACTAATAGAAGAAACCTTAAAAATGATGGAAAATACGGTGGATTTTCTCCTATTCAAATATTAGTGCCCAGTGACTAAGATATTTTAAAACTCCTTAAGTCATTTTTAAGATGTTGACAGGGAACATCAAATTATTGTTGTTGTTATTATTACTCTGAATGAATACCATAGTTAAGATTTGATGGTATTCTGCAAACTGGGGGTTTTCAATTTACATACATAAACATAGCCATTTCAAGTAGCCAGCTTGTTCTGCCCAGAAATTAGCGTTGAAGTATGTCACGATATTTAATTCTAGTTTACTGGTAAGGTCTTTAAAGACAGAGCTCTAAAGAGGCACAGGAAATGACTTGAAACTTATTTTTCCATTTAAACAACCTATTTTGCTATTTTTGTAAAGGTTTCTTTGGATGACTAAGCCTTTGTAGTGAATTCCCTCAACAACAGAGTTAAATCAGAATTCTCTCAGCTGCCAGAACCCAAAGTTTCCACAGGGCAGACTTTGCACTGCGTATAGAATATGGGTCAGGGCTATTAGAGAAAATGGGTCTAACTCAGTCTGAATCACTTGTTCCTGAATCACATTAAGCCAGGAAGTCTGTCCTGAACCATTCTGTTAAGAGATCAGTAACCAAAGGATGACTTCTGGTTCAAATTATGACAAAATAGTTTGGAGTCAAGTTTTCAAAAAGCAGATTTGCAAAAGTGAAGAGGAAACTTTCTTCTTCCCTTAAGCAGAATGATTAAGTCACAGCCTTGCAGTCATTAACTTTGTAAACCAACCAGCCAGGATAGTAAATATAGAGAGCAATATTTCCTCCTTTAATTTGAACTAAAATCATAATTTCTTCCAATAGTTTGGTTGCTTCATATAAAAGCTATCATAACTATAAAGTCCTCTGTTTCACACAAAATTATTGTGGAAGACCCAAAGTAAAGTCCCTAGTGAAGTCAGAATCTAATTTATCAATGTTAACATATATTTCCTTATTTGAAACAGACGTAGACCATTCTCCAACCTTCTCTGCTCTCCAAACAATAACAAATATCGCTTTCACAAAGACTGCGAATAAAAGGCACAGGTAACCGGGAAAGAAACAGAGAACTTTTGGCTTTGATAAAAGTAGAAGGTAAGAAAAGAAAAAAGAGAAGAGAAGAGAAGAGAAGAGAAGAGAAGAGAAGAGAAGAGAAGAGAAGAGAAGAGAAGAGAAGAGAAGAGAAGAGAAGAGAAGAGAAGAGAAGAGAAGAGAAGAGAAGAGAAGAGAAGAGAAGAGAAAGGGGAAGAGAAGAGAAGAAAAGAAAAGAAAAGAAAGGAAAGGAAAGGAAAAGAAAAGGAAAGGAAAGAAAAGGAAAGAAAAGAAAAGAAAATAGAGGGAAAGAGAGGGAAGGGCAAGGATTAATGGAAGAGAGATCAAAAATGTTTGTAAAATCAATGATTTTTTAAAAAGCCAAGCATTTCTACTATTTTAAGCCACGATCCACGTTCTGGTCCTTCATGTGAAAATTCTCTGTCTACATTATTGAAACAATGCCAGCCAGAGTACGAGTGGTAACTTTACTCTATGGCTCCAAAGCCAGCCTTTTCAGGAAAGGCAAGTTTCATTTCCGATTGTTTACCTTGTGCCGTAGCCAATAAGCACCTACTATCCTCAGGTATGCCCTCCTGAAGGGCAAGCCTGCTTGGGCAGCTACAAGTTAAAGGCTGGGGGTAATCCGGCTCAGCCGATGGCTGAAATGCTCAGGACAAAGCACGTGGTCCCCAGCCAGTGACCGCAGAAACAGGCAGCTTGCTCACCTCAACAGTCTCGGTGCTGGAGTATCTTGTCACACTCTGCTCTGCTGGATGGATCACTGAGATCTGGACCAGGGTGTTCAACTTGCAGTCCCGGGCAGGAGCCACCAGGTCCTTGCATGCTGGGCAGGGCGCATGGGGAAACAAGAGCAAAGCAAAGAAAAACAAAACTCAGTCCACGTTCTCAGGGAAAAGGCTGCCCCGGGATGAAGGCAGACTTCACTCTGGCTCTGGCTGAAAATCTCCAGAGGCTCCAGCCGACTTAGCAGAGGAAGTCCCTTGGAAGTACCTTACAGAAATAGGAAGTCACATGCTGCCGAGCTGAATTGAGATCTCATTTCCACTAACCACATTTGCAGCTCATGCAAGTCTTGGCTGCCTGGGGAGAAACAGCTCTGATGTGTGACTCTACACATGCTCTGTGTTGGTGGATAACTTCACAGCTTCTCCTTCAGTTTTAGCTAATTAACCATGAAATCCCATGCTTTGCTTCTTACTCAGCCATCCCTTTGAAAAAACTGGGAAGCTTTGCACTAGATTAGAGGCATTTTTAAGTCCCTAAAAATCTGACATGGGTACAGTGGAACCTATGTAGTGACGAGACACAATTGACTTATTGGAGTCTTAACCACCAAATAGAAGAAATGGAGATCTATTGCTTCCCCTCAGGGACTTGCAGCTGACAAGAAAACATAGATAGCTCTGTCTTGGGTACCCCAAGTGGAAATAACTTTTATACCCATGTGAGAATGGGAGAGATAGGAAAAGGAAGTCTACAGAATAAGATGACTTTTTGGATCAGTCCTAGCCAAAATACAGGATTCTTTGATTTAAGTTTGGACTTTCCTAACTTTGTTTTTGTTTTTGTTTTTGTTTTTTTTGGGGGGGACGGGGAGGGAGGAAGACTAGTTCAATATAAACTCCCTTAAAGGAAGGATTTTTTGTTTGTTTGTTTCTCTCCTATCTAGAAATATTTCCCTTCCAGATCCAAATAAGTCTTGAGATAGGAAGCTTAGAGGGTACAGATTATTTTCTGAATAGGTAACCCAAATAGCTTACATTCTCCACTGGCAAAATTTGTATTTTATATATAATGGCATGCGTAGGTATATTTGCTTCTCTCATTTTCTCCCTCATTTTCAGAAAAAAAAAAAAAAAAGATATTTTTCCCCAGTTATTTTCCTATCTTTCCATAGATGTTGATTTTTTTTTCTTTCGTTTTCCCTTTGAAACAGTGGCTACACTGTTAGAAAATTTTTCTCCTAACAGAAGAGTCTGTTCTAGTCAAACAGGGTTAAGTTTAGGGCTCCTTGTTCCTAGTTAGAATGGGGAGGATGGAGAAAATAAGAGGATTCAGGTCCTATTCCTCTTGTTCCACCAAGCTACTTTTAATTCTCTCTTTACCTTGTTCCCATTAGCCTTGTGTGCTAGCCACACAAGGGTGTTTTATTATTGCTAGAAGACTATGTCAGATGTCCAGGGATAGAAGCCAGAAAAGAACTAAAGAACTTGTATTCAGATTCATATTCATTCGTTCTCTCTCTCTCTCTCTCTCTCTCTCTCTCTCTCTCTCTCTCTCTCTCTCTCTCTCTCTCTCTCTCTCTGTTTGTGTCTGTCTCTCTTTCCCTTTGTCCATCTCTTCCCTCTAACTTCCTCTCCCCTTTTCCCCCTCTCTCCCTCTATATGTATGTGTGAAGATATATATTTGTTGCTATGAGAAGAATACATGAGCAGGAAGCTGGTGATACAAAACCTTCCCAGTCCCTCAATATGCACTGACCAGCTATGATACTGAGGAGGTATGATCTTCAAGGACTTGCTCCAGATACAACAACAACAAAAACAACAACAACAACAACAACAACAACAAAAAACCAAAAAAAAAAAAAAAACATTCTTCTTTTAAAGCACTTCTATTCAGCTAGACTTTTTTAAAAATAAAAAATTAAGAAAAATCCAAATTTAAAAATCAAAGAATTATGTCTTAAAAACCAAAAAAGGATAATAAATTTTCATCTCGTCCATACTCTTCATTTTATAGATGAATAAAACTGAGGCCCAAAAGAGTTGAAGCAATTTTAAGTGGCACAGAGAAGTGATAGAAGCTAACTTAAGTCTAGATTTTTTTTTATGATATTGCAAAATCCTACGTCCAAAATCCTGCATTTATCCTACCTTTCCAAGAACAGCAAATCCTCCCTCTTATCTTTCTCCGTTTTTCACAGAACATATACTATGTCACTCAGTAAAATTTCCACTAGAAGTAGAAATTAATTTTTAGGAAAAAAATTCTATATGTAATTTTATATAAGAAAAGTTTTATTTTATATTATATAGAAAGAAAAATGATCACTTAAATTTCCTGGCAATTTAAATAAACTGTCATTGCATAATTCTTGATGGATCACTGTTCTTTGATCTATAGGAGTGAAAATATCAAGTTTGAAAGGGAGTGACAAGAGCAAAGATTAGAAATTGAAAGAGCAAGAGAGTTAGTCTCTCATAGTCTATACCTTCCTCTCTAGGTTATAAAACATTATGGAGATCTAGAGATAATACTCTGGGGAGAATAAGATTGAGCAGAATACAGTGTTTATCTCAGACTTTGATGTAACAGCCAAGGATGAAGTGACTTCCAAAAATCAACTTCACAAGTACAAGAAGAGGAAGGCATGTCTAGACAGGACTTTATCTGAAAATGATCTGGGGATTTTAATGGATTGAAAGCTCTATGTTAATCAACGATGTGAAATCAAAGCCAAGAAAATTAATGTAATCATAGTCTGAATTGAGAATGGTAGCATCAACTTTGAGTCTGGACATAGAAAAGCTAGAGGAGGTAATCATGGTGATGAAGGTTTTGAATTCATGTTTCATGAGGATGGGATGAAGAAAATTATGACTTGTCTATGGAAAGTTTAAGGAAGCCTTGACAATTGTCCTATATTTGAAGGGATCTTAAAAGAAAAGAAAAGAAAAAGAATTCTATTAGTTCTATCTAACCCCCTCCCAAAGAACAGAAGAGTGAGCCTTGAGTGGAAGTTGCAATGTGGCAAACTTACACATCATGTAAGGAAAAATGTTCTAGTTAATAAAGCTACTCCAAAGTAGAATGGGTTAACTCTGGAGAGTCTCAAATAAAGACTAGATGAGAATTTTTTAGTTATGTTATAGAGGTAAGTTCTTGCTTGTGTTGGACTTTATAGCCTCTAAGGTTCCTTCCACATCTGAAATTCAATGATTCTAGAATAAGTTGCAAGTAGTGTTTCATCCAGCAAAGTGTAATGGTGTATCTTATAATCACCAAAATCCTTCCCAGCCTTTTTATCATAAATTCTTCTCCAGGTTACATATGCAAATTAAGAGAAAGAAAGTTTTAGTCCTTTGTTCTCGAAGAGGCTCGTGATATCAGAGAAGCAATGCTATAACATGCAAGTGAATTGGATTTAAATAAGGAAGGGATGCACAAAATAACCGCTTCACTTTCTCCTCTGAAGCCAACTGGGTCCAGTGGCCAGATACAGATCAGGGTGACTGGAGATGATCTTGTATTCAATGGAAGACTCTGGCCTTTTTAAACTGACTTTTTAAAAAACAGATTTCAGTTTGACTGAGGCAACCACCCATTCAGTGATTAAAGCTAGGTAAGAAAAAAAAAAAGTTAAGCCTATGTTGTAAAATCCTTTGGAGAGCATGTGCCCACATGCTTTCTTCTCTTCCTCTTCTTCAGAAAACTACTTGCTCTATTCCAAAATAACAGCTCCCTTGCTAAGGTCACCACAGAGCTCCTTTAATGTCTAATTCAAGAAAACTCTAGTATTTTGTAAATACTAAAATTGGCCATGTATCCTTCAACATTCTCAAATCTCTGCAAGTCATTTGTCTTCTAAGGTTGTTCCTCATTACGTAAATGGTTCTGCTCACTTTACTCTGCATCAATTCATATGGCTCTCCTTGAGCTTCTCTAAAATTACTGTAAGATTCCAGAAAACCAATGATGAAAAATACTATTCCTTACCTGACAGAAGGGTAATCAATTCAAGATAAATAATGAAAGTTTTGGTTGTAAGCAACATGGAAATTTGTTTTGCTTACTTATACATAGTTGTTACAAGAGTTTTGTTTTCCCAGTGGTTTGGGGTGGGAGGGAGAATACTTAAATTTTGTTAATTAAAAACAAATATTGTTTTAATTTTTTTTCAATGAATCCTGAGGTGGAAGGTCAGCAACAAGAATAATATCACAGGAGGGAGAAACTTTAGCATAAAGTTAGCAACAATTCAAGATGTATAAAGCATTTCCCTCCATGAAGTAGGCAGTACAAATATTAGTACTGTCACAGATCTCTGAGAGGTTAAAAAACACACCATGTTCCTAGTGACTGTCAGAGTACAGATGAAGGCCTTCTGTCTCCCAGACTTGATTTCTTGCTACAATAGGCATAGGTATGCATTCAAGACTGTTTTGATCATTTCCTTTGATAAAATAAAAGTGTTACTTCCCACTCTTGGCTTCCTATTCATAGCTAACTTTTCTTCTACTGATAATACTGCCTTTTGATTTTGTGAGTGATAATCCTGCCTTTGTTGCCATCTGGATGGGCTTTTGCTGTGTGTAACTGAGTATTTTCACTTTAGACTATGATGACATCATTGTAAAAAATGAACTACATCAGTTCTTATTTCATATCATGTTAATATGTAGGAGTGGGGAGGATGGTTCTTTCCCTGAAGGAAACAGTCAAATTTTAACAGAAAGACAAGACTCCTTTGTCATCTTGAAAATGGAGTCAACTTCTACTCACTGGAAATATAATACATATGTCTAATTCAAGTAAAAACAGAAATATAAAACTCAAGTTATACAAATTGACTGACTTATGCAAAGAACCTATAGAAAAGGGATTCAAGTCTTGGGCTATATTTCATGGTCAAATGTCTATCATTCATAACAACGCTTGTTTAAAACTATTTAATTGAAAACTGAAAAATAAAATCTCAGAGATAGGAAAAATCTTAGAAGTTATATAGTCCAGGTTCTACCTGAAGTATGAATCAATCCCTTTTCAACATTTTCATGACACAGAGGCATTAGCCTTTACTTAAATACCTCTGGTAGAGAGGAACTCACTATATCATGAATGACCTATTCATTTATGAAGAGTATAATTTTTTGGGGGAAAGTCTTCCTTATGTTGAACTGAAATTGATTTCCTTGAAACTTTAATCTTTAATTCCCTAGTTATTTCCCCTTGAACCAAACAGAATAAGCCTAACCCATTTCTATGCAATAATCCCTCAAATATTTGAGACCTATGAACATATTCTCAGTAAGATTTTTTTTTAGAAATGCTGAAACCTTCTGGTACTGTCTGCCAATAATTATATCCAGCTTAGCATATCCTAATATTCTGTATTGCATTGTTCCCTAATTGGTTCATATGTATGTTATTTTAACTCCCTAATAGTCTCTTTTAATAGAGTTCATTTATATTTGTTATGGACAAATAATGTATTTCACTGGTTGTACTAAAAGTAAATCATGAGGTTACAATTGTTTAGCCGCATAAGTGAGATCTAAAAGCAACAGTTTTGCTTAAGCTGATCCATGACAAAACCCCTACCATATTTTAGAAGACCTTTATTTAATCTCCTTTTCATATATAGACACAGAACAACAGCTCCTTGGATCTACTACAGCCACTATTTCAATATTTAGTGTAACTGTGTGCCTCAATGTGATTTCAGCAAAGCCTAAACATTCATGGGAACAGTCAAGAAGAAATATTAAAATATGAAGAGGGCCTACCAATCCTAAACAAAGGTCTTAGAAAGTAAATGTGGCTTCAATAATTCATATGAAAGGTTCAGCAAAAACAAGTGACTTGTAGATTGCATGCATCTTTATGAGACTTCAAAAGGAGCCTAGGGAGTTAAGCTGGCTGAATTATAAATGATCATCATATCTCAAGGAAGAATTCCTCCATTAGGGAATCAGCAATCAAGAAGGATTATTGAACAGGAGAAGTTAGACATATCCTACTACAGACTGCTAGGTGATCCAGTGCATTGAGTGCCAGGTCTGGAATCCAAAAGATGAATCTTCCTGAGCTCAAATCTGGCTTCAGACACAGCTGTGTAATGCTGGGCAAGTCACTTAACCCTGTTTGCCTCAGTTTCCTCATCTGTAAAATGAACTGGAGAGGGAAATGGCAAACCCCTCTGGTAACTTTGCCAAGAAAACCCAAAAAGGGCCATAAAGAGTTGGACATGATTTAAAAAGAACAGCACTAAAGACTTGGAAGTCACAAATCTCACAGCTAAGGTTCTAAGGGGATCAAAGAGTTGTATCTGCCAACTCTAGATTGATCTAGCTGTCAAAACATACTAGCACTCCATCTAAAAGAGCCAGCTAAAGATAGTTCAGTACCATTGATGATAGTGAAAACCTGCATCTGCCAGGTATGGATGGATCAGAGATACTGTGTCCACTTGTTTTGTTCATCTAGCAGAAATACTCAATCTTGCATAATGTCATCCCAGTTAAGCATAAAAATGACTCCATGTGTGACAGTAAACTTTAAGGGGAATGCCCCAGAGAAATAAAAGATATTGAAGTCCTGTAGTTCAAAAATTGTAAATGTCCTTGGTCATGTGTATTTCTTACTTGTATACCTTATTATCATTTCTTCTTTTTTAAAAGCACTCCTATAGCCAGATTCTATATATGTACTTGTGGGAGACCATGTCCAAGGATGAAATACTTTGTATCTACTGTGTAATTTTAATAAATGCCTTTGCTTAAAAAAAAAAATCTCAGTCTATTCTCTGATTACTGAAGGGAAGTACACTGATGGGGCGTTGTCAGCTAGTATCAAGAAGGTAATCACTTATGGGGTTTCCCCATGAATGTTGCATGTAAAAACAGCTATCCCTCATAACACCTGATCTCCTAGAGCCAGTGAGATTAGAGAAATGAGCCCAGAAAGAGTTTTATGTTGGCAAACCCATTTTTCCTTTCATTATGCATGGAAGAAACAATTCTAAACTTGGAAGTTAAGAGAAAGTTTGATACAAATCCCACTTTGGGTACTTAAAACTAAATGATAAACACACATGGAATATTTTGTGCAGATCAAATATCATAGCATAAGTGAAATGCTTAACAAACCTTAAAACACTATAACTATCAATCCTTCTTGTTGTTCTATGTTATGCAGGTTTTATTTGACTCAATCTTCAAGCAGACCAGCTATTTTCACATAGGTGCCAGTTCAAGTCAAAAATAAGATTTCATCACTTCCAACAGCTACTAGGAATGGAACAGTAATTTGGGACCTAGCTAGAGCAGAGCACAGGTGATGGAACCAATTAATTTTCCAGAGTAGGAAGATGCTCATTCAGATTCATTGGATGCACATGCATTTGTTGAAATTATAATATCTGGAAGTACAGATAATTGCAGCACAGTTTTGAAGGAAAAAAGCATCTTTCCATTTTTTGGGAGACATTCACGTTAGTCTTTTTGTTTGAAAAGCATCAGGTGTTTTTAGAATGTGCCAGGTAGCCCCAAAGGATGGTATACAATTTTCATAAAAGCAAGAAATGAATGAAAACAGAATAATTTAGAAATAAAACCACTGCCTCCAAATCTCTCTCTTTAGGTCTTCCTTTCATTATATCCTTCTCTGACATTTTCACATCTCCTATTTAACTACCTATTTCCATTTCTACTCCCATTACTTAGTGGGGAGGAAGGATGAAGGTGACAGAAATATTATATATGTGGAATTCCAAGTAGATCCTTTCGATTAGTATGTAGAAAAATATGAGTAAATAATGTGAAATTATTCTGGAAAGAGACAAATCTGCACCAAAGAGCCTGGAATTGGACAAAAAGCAGGCAAAGAAATTAAACTTTCTGTTAAAGTTAGTCATGATGCCTTGTATGAAACCAACTCTATCTTCCTATAATAACCATCACCACCCCCACAACGGTCCAAAGGTATGTAACACTTCAATATTATTTGATATGTTTTCTTCAGAATGATTTTGTTAGGTTGACAATGCAAGTATTATTTCCCCATTTTACACATGAGGAAATTAAACAACAGCAATGTGAAGTGGCTTATCCAAGGCTACATTGTTATAAAATCAATGTTGAGATATTTTAACCATGAGTTATTTTAACTTATCCAAATATTTTAACTGTGAGCCTTTCCATTCTAAACCACTGGTTTGTAATTTTTTTGATCTGAGGAACTCTGTACAATCTTAAAAAACTTATTGAGGACTCCAAAGAGCTTTTGTTTATAAAGGTTTGATATATATCTATATCTATATATCTCTATCTAGATAGTGATATATATAGATATTTATCATATTAAAATTAAAATGAATAGATTCTTAAATATTTATTTTATTTTAAAATAACAAATATCTAAGCATAAATGCCATATCTTATAAAATAACTATTTTTCCACAAAAATTAGTGAGAAGGCTGAAATTGTTTCATATAATTTTGTAAATCTTTTTTTGATATAACTAGATTCTCATTTCTATTTCAATATTATTGATGTTTTTGCAATATATTGTTTGGGTAGAATTATTTGAAGATCAAACCTCACAAATAGGTAGTTGGAAAAAGGAAGCAGATAACACTTCAACCTCATGAAAATAGTTTTGTTCTTGCAGAATACCTGAAAGGGTCTTAGAGATCCCCCAAAAGTCCATAGATAACACTTTAAAAACCATCACTCAATAGTATATCTGATTCCCATGGGTTTTATCAATCTAACTTCTTATAGGGATGGCATTTATATATTGTTATGGTTTTCAAAATGCTTTCTAAATTACACCTAATTGGGACCTCACAATAACCCTATAATAAAATATCATTTTTATCTCCACTGTGTAGATAGAGAAACTGAGTTAGAGGGGTTAAGTGACTTGTCACTTGCTTCCTACTCAAATTTAGCCAAGTTTCTGAGCATCATCTTTCCTATTCCTAAAAGGAGAGGGAGAATTAGCTGGCCTTTAAGCTTCTTTCTAGCTCTGAAGCTACTATTATCTTGGCAAGATACTAATTGCAGTTCATTCTCTTTTCACTATATACAGAAAGCAAACAGAGAGCTTTATCTGGAACATATCAGCCCATATGAGGCATTACAGTTAGCAGACACTCCAAGCAGGGATGTCACAGGAAAGCTAGTGTGCATTTACTTAGGAGGATGGCCAAGACACAAAGAGGCACTCTGTTCAACTGTTCAAATGCCCTTGACTGGAGAGAGGGAGGCAGCAAAAGCTCCATCCCCATCTTGCAAGTCCAATTTCATCAAATCCCATTGCACCATCCGACAAAGGCCCCCTTTCTTGCACTGACTTCTGTGCTACAGTTGGGGCACAAAGGAGTCTGCTGCCCTTGGCACACCTCTGCTTCTTGCCAGAACACACTCGTTTTCTTTTCCCGAGCCATGAAGCCAAGCAAATTGAAAACTTTTCTTCAACTGCCTAGGGGGGAAGACATTAAGGATATAAAAGCTAGAGACTGGTGATTTCCTGGAACACCAAATTGGTTTCACCAACACTTAGCTTTAGGGGAATAAATTCTGTCCCCTTCAATGGGGTCATTCTTATCCCACTTCTGCCAACAGAACTAGAATTTTTCTAAGAGCTACGAGTGTAATAGGCTAGGAGATGATATTTTATGAACCCCCTCCACATTCTTAATATTCTGTTGAGTGCCTTGTGCATGCTGCAGAAATAAATATATTAATGCTGATAATAAAACCTACCATTCTTCCTTCCTTGCACTCAAGAAGATTAGATGCTGGTAATCAGCTGAGAAGCCAATTTGGGATATGTTTAAGGTCCATAAATTATTAGATCCCATTACTTGGTTTCATTGTTATCATTCTATACCTGTGATTACATTTAGATTAAATCAACTGACATCATATACTCAAAAGTATCTGCAGCACTGTAACATCATGATTGCCCTGCTAGATAATTTAATTGGAGGTACAACATACTCCTCTGTTTTCAATTTCTCCTACCTTCTTGCTCTCCATTCATTCTATTTATTACCTTAGCAGTTCTAACCAAGCCAAACTCCCATAGCTTCAGGGCACATAACCATAAAAGCTGAATAGTACATAGTATTTTGAGGAAGACCTTTTGAGATCCTCAAAACAGTGGAATGTAAGCTCTTTGAGAGTAGAACAATTTTCATTTTTTCCTTAATATCCCCAGGGTCAGAAGCAGTGACAAGCATATATCAGGAACTTAATTCATAATTCCTGAATTAGTTGCACAATCTCATAAAATAAGTAATTACATTGATTTTATCCTGATTTTATACATAAGGAGAAATTTGATAGTCTGAGAAAATAAGTGACTTGTCCATGGTGACATAACAAAATAAATGTCAGCAGGATTGGCATTCACAGCTTCACTAGATAAAGCTGCCTCTTGCTGTTAAGAGAGGACGAGGTCAAGGGTACATAGGTCATGTTTCTGACATATTGTACACCTCCTAAAATAATTCCATCTTTTTGGCAACTTGCTAAATGCCAAGCAAATGGCAAGAATAAATGACAAGACTCACAATTTAATATTTTTCTCTATGCCAAACCCTGTAGCAATCTTAGAAACAGAGAGGCAGTCTTTGTTACCCATTTATTCTAGAGCACAGAGGGAAAAGGAATATGGACACATTTCATATGATATAGATTTATGGTCATTAAGTAGACATTGATTTTATACTCAATCTTCATCCCCTATGTAATCTCTAAGATTTTACTAACTCCTTCAAATTGTACTTATTTAGGTAACTAATTGTACTTAAAGAATTTAAACTCCTTTATACAGTAATTTATTCCTTTAGTTTTTTGTTTTTTGTTATTTGTTTGTTTGTTTTTTCCATTGGAAATTTCTCCCTCAATTCTGTTTTGGACTCTGTGGTCCCAACATGTTTCCCCGGCATCTCAATTTCTCTACATTTTAGTACATGAGGTCTCTGAAGTCATAATTTGTGTGTTTATAAGATCTGAAAAATTTAAGGAGTCATTAAAGTATCTCTATTAACAAATCAAAGCTTTCTCCATAAGTAGAAACCATGTGTTCTTTTCCTCTTAGCTGGTTGTGTGGGAGATTTTAATTAACACACATGCTACTAGAGTGTGTGCAGAATTACCAACATTAATAATGTTTGTTATAAAAATAAGAACAAATATTTCTAAAGTTAGTGTAAAATAAATTGGACAGGAAAAGTAGAAATTTTAAAATTTTCACTGTCTTTCAAGTTATAGGAAATTCTTCCCTGTTCTCACTTTTCCATTCTTTTCTCTGACCTTTTTCTCCCACTTTTCTTCACTTCCTTTGTCTCTCTTCCCCTTCACCTTTTTTCCCTTAATTTTTATGAATCTTTCTCCACAACTTTTCCAAATTTTCTCTTAATCTCCTTTTCTCTTCTTCTCTATTTCTTCTTCCCCCTCTCTAAAAATCTCCCTTTCTTTTCCTCTCCAAATCCCCCTCTCAATTTTTTTCTCTTTCTTCCTCCTCCTATTTCCCCCATTTCACTCTTCTTAGTTTTCTCCCAACTCCCTCTTTGTGTATCATTTCCCACTATTTTATTTTCTCTCTCACCATCTCTCCCTCTCAATCTCTCTCACTTGTCCGCCACAGATCTTTCTCTTCTCTTTTTATGTCTGTTGGTTTCCATCTCCCTCTCTGTTCTTTAAAGAAAAAAATGAAAAAAAATGGACATATCCTTTTAGATTTCTTATGTCTAAAACCATATCTAAGCTCTGCTATTTTAATTTATTTTTTTTGTATCATCTAAAGTAGGACCTGGACCTAAGGGCACAAAGTGTGGCCAGTACTTGGAGCTTATGCAAGACCAAAAGTCCTGTACCAGTCCTCGGCTACCACCCTTAAAAGTGCCAACTTTCCCTCCCCCCACACACACACACATCTGAGACTTCCTTTCGCTACTGCTGTGTCACCACCTGTCTCCTCCTTGAGGTTGATTATTTGGGTCAGGGGGTTATCAATCATGCCTAGAGAGCATGAACACGTTTTCTCCTACTCACTTCCATAGCCCAGTGCCTGCCTAACTCCCTGCCCCCTTGACTAGGGCAATTCCTGGTATAGCTCTAAAATAAACATTTACTAACAAAGCACTAAAAATCAAGTAATAGAAACCCAATTCAACTTTTAACAAATACCCATATATTGAGAAATTGTGTGATCCAAAAAATTGTCAATCCTTCACTTCCATTTCAAAAGCATTTATTTATTTTTTTTTTAATTTCACTTAAGGTTTAGCTGAAGTAATAAAGTTTAGCATTCATGAGAATAAAACAAGTCAGTAATAAAACACTAAAACACACACACTGTTTCAATGAAGCCTCCTGGCTGGTCTTCAGACAAGACACTTCATCTCTCCTGGCTCTGGGCATTTCCTCTGGCTATTTCCCCATGCCTTGAATGTTCTGCATCCTTAGCTCTGCTACCTAACTTGTAAAGCCCCAGGTAAAAATGCCATCTTCTACCAGAAGCTTTTCCTTGATCCCTTTTAATTCTAAAGCCTTTCCTTTGGAGATTTTCTCCAATTTATCCTGCATATTGTTTGTATGTAGTTATTTATATATTATCCATTCAACTAAGAGTTAAGGTCAAGGTCTGGAACTGTCTTTTGTCATTTAACTCCAGCTTCTAGTACACATAATAAGTGCTTAACAAAAGCTTGTTGAGCACCTAACTGACAGGCAAAAACCAACTATGTGACAAGAATTGGCCTCCAGAAGAAACTTTTCTGCTGCCAAGATAATCTTAGGAACTTGTTAAATATTAGAGAATTTCACACACTAAGATACAGACCTTAAAGGAAATGGGAATCTTCCTTCTAAGCAAATTAGCAGTTTAAGTTCGTTTTTTTAAAATCAGTTTCATTCTCAAATATGATAGCTCATGTAAAGTGACTGACACACAGTAAATGCTTAATAAATGTTTTTAGAGTCATTTAATGCTTCTAAGTATGTTTTTTGTTGTTCAATTATTTTCAGTTATGTTTGACTTTTGATGCCATTTGGGTTTTTCTTGGCAAAGATATTAGAGTGGTTTGCCATTTCCTCCTCCAGCTCATTTTATCAACAAGGAAACTGGAGTAAATGGGTGACTTGACTATCCCACAGCTTACAAATGTCTGAGGCCAGATGTGAACCCCTGGAGCCAGGCCCATCTTCTGCCCCACCTAACTGCCCCTGAGTATGTTTCCATTGGATTTACTTGTATGATGAGATCTTTAAATTAAATTTCCTATTTTAAAGAAGCCCAAAGAGAATTATTGCCAAAAAAATCTGCCTATCTATATCCATATGCTTCAATCAAACTGAGACCTGTTGAAGACCTTATCTTAAAAAGCTCAAAGTCTCCCACTGCATCCAGGGCCATCTCCAGTCATCCTGATCTCTATCTTACAACTATACCCAGATGGTTCTGGAGGACAGAATGAGGTTGTGACTTCCACAGCCTTCCCCCACTTAAATCCAAATTCACTTGTATGTCATAGCTCCCTGATGTCATGGTCCTCTTTGAAAATAAAGGACAAACAACATGTCATTTTCTGAAGTAAGCTTCCCCTGATCCCACCTCACCACACCTGTGTGTCTCTCTGGCTCTGTCTCCTTCCTTCCAACCTTATTTGTCCTTGTCCATCCTACAATAGAATATAGACACAGGAATGGCAGGGATAAGGTTATATTTAGCTTACCAGGATATCGTTGGACGAGATAGGTGCCTAATGTTTGTTCAACTTCGAAGATTAAGAAAAATTTGCTCGTCTGTCAAATTCTAGGACACAGACCAAAATGAGAGAAGGCTAGCAGCAGTGTTCTTTTTAAAGTATCACAAGGAAATCTGGCAGGAAAGGAGAAATCAGAGCTGGCATTTTTATAGCACTTTAAGGTTTGCAATGCGCTTTATATTCCTTATCTCATTTGATGAGATAAGTGAAATTGAGATTTCTGGCTGAAAACAAAGGTACTCCTGGGAACTCTCCATTTGGGAAAAGGGGAACAGCAACATAGGCAGCTGCACAGCAGACAGACTATTTGCATATGAAAAGAACAAATTTGGTTCAAATTGCCATTGTCAATAGCAGAAGATTTCTAATCTGGAGCACTGAGCATGGCTGGCTCCCTAAGCTTCTCCCCTGCAGCTCTTCAGAAAATTGCATTCTGTGCTGTCTTTTCTGAGCAGTACCTGAGCATCCTCCAATCAATTGCTAAGCAATTGAATCCCCAATAATCCTAGACCACAGAAGTAATGTTTTCATTTCCTATCCCTCCCAATTGAAGCTTTAAATACCCAATCAACCTAGTGTCTCCAAACACTCAACAGGGACTTGGCTCTCTTGGTAAAGGCCCCAGATCCACATTCCCCTTAGGAAGCAAACTCTGTAAGGAGCTCACATGGATGCTCTTTTCCATAGGAACATATGTTTTGTCTGAAGAGGAATGAAAATGAATGGAAGCAGGGCTGACTGCCGAATGAGAGAAGAGACCAAGTGACTCAGCTGATGGAAATTAGTGGTTTCAGGACTAGGCTGACCAGAGAAAGGGGAACTTGAGGCGCCATGCAGAGACTTCTTTAGAATCTAACTCAGGGCTGGCCAAAAACTTCTGGAACGTGTTTGAGATCCACCCCAGGCCCCAGGATGGCTTCCATCCACTTTAGCAATCTGATTGCTATAAAAGTAATGGTAAAAGTGGGTCAACTCAGGTAGGAAAAGGAGCCACATTTCCCTAGCTTCAGCTTCACCCACCCAACCCAAATCCATACTGCACACAGCTCCCCAAATGCTCTTCCAAATAAAAGGTCTGACCATGGCACTTGCCAACCTGTATCACCTCATTGCCAAAAAAACATAACATAAGAGCCAAGATGGTGGAGGACAGGCAACAATCTAGCTGAATTCTCCCAATAATCCCTTCCAAACAACTTTAAAATAACATCTCAAATCAAATTTTGGAGCAGCAAAGCCAGCAAAATGTCAAAGTTCAGGGTTTGTGTTGTTTTTTTTTTGGCCTAATACAATTTTGGAGGTTGGCAGGACATGTTTGTGGCCCTGGACTAGATCACACTCTTGTGGTGGCAAACAATGGGCGTTGGAAGCAGTAGCAGCTGCAACGGTTTCAGGGAGTCTCTGCTCAGAGCTGGTAAGGGCATTGGACAACTGGTCAGAAAGAAATTATAGGCAACTGTTTGCTGGCACTGTGTATAGTTGGTACTGGTGGGCAACACTATTGCCGGTACACTGCCCTGGTTTATCATTCTAGTGCAGAGAGGAGCGCTAATGCTTGAAGTTGCAGAAGATCAAGTCAGAATTCCAGAATCAAGAGGAGCACTAGCATTTGCAACTATAAGGGAGTAGGGACCCTTCTCAGGTAAGGGCCAGAACTCACTCAAGGAGAGTACTGACCACATCTCTCCCTAACACACATTACCTTGGAAACCCCCCAAAACCTGCAGGTCTCTAAAACTAAATAGGGCAGCATGAAAGAGTCTGAAGCTTGGAATAATGCCTCCACATCTCCAGACAAGCAGAGCTCAATTTTAACGTAAATTTTAAAGTCAAGAAATAAGAAAGAAAAAAATGAGCAAACAGAAAAAAACAAACATGACAATAAAAAGCTACCGTGGTGACAGGGAAAACCATGATACAATCTCAGAAGAAAACAACAATGTGAAAAGAGCTACAGAATCTTAAAGGAAAAGGCTAATTGGATTCAAGTTTATTAAGAATTCCTAGAAGAATTAAAGAATTTTTAAAAGAAACGACATATTTCGAGAAACTATCAAGGTGACCAATTATGATAGATTTAGCTTTTCTCAGCAATTCAGTGGTTCAAGGCAATTCCAATAAATTGGATGGAAAATGCCATTCACATCCAGAAAGATAGCTATGGAGACTGAATGCAGTTCAAAATATGCAATTTTCACCTTATTTTTTTCTTTTTTTAATTTATTTTGCTTTTTCTCTTTTGTTCTGATTTTTCTTTCCCAATATGATTAAAATGAATGAATATACATATATAACTAATATAACATTGCTTGCTGGCATGGTGAGGGAGGGAGAAAAAATTTGGGTGTCATAATCTTTTATAAAATGGATGTTGAAAACAATCTTTATATGTAATTGTAAATATAATATAATATAATAATAAATATAATTATATATTCATTAAAATAAAATGTTTTTAAAAAGAAAGTAGACTTCCTGAGGGGATACTCACAACTGTTTGTTCTTTTTTCTATAAACCATCGTGCTATGCTTACTCTAGTACTTCAAACAGGGTATGTACATAATAAATAATTTTTTGTTCAAAAAAAAATTACTCTAGAAGCAGAGGGCAAAATAGAAATTGAAATAAATTTCCTCCTGAAATTTGGAGAGGAATATTGGGAGAATTCAGGTGAGTTGTTGCCTGTCTTCCACCTCCTGAAAGAAATCCCAAAATGAAAACTCACAAGAATATTATTGCCAAAGTCTTTAGATCACATGTCAAGGAGAAAATATTCTAAGCAGCCAGAAAGAAACGATCTAAGTATTGTGGTCTACAATCAGGTTCACATAAGATTTAGTAGCTTCTACATTAAAGCATCAAAGGACTTGGAATACTCTGGAAAACAAAGAGCTGGAATTACAACCAAGAACCACTTACACAGAAAAACTGAGTATAATCCTTCAGGGGGAAAAATAAGATATTTAATGAAATAGACAACATTTAAGCATTCTTAATGAAAAGACCAGAGCTGAATAAAAAAATTTGATTTTCAAATAAAAGACTGAAAAAAAGCATTAAAAGGTTACAGGAAAGAAAAACCATAAGGGACTTTATAAGTCCCTTAATAAGGACTACTTACATTTCTACATGGAAAGATGTAATCATAACACATTTCTCATTATTAGGACAACTAGAAGAAGTATATTTAGCTAGAGAACACAAATGTGAGTTGAATATGAAGAAATAATATTTTTAAAATAAAATAAAATTAAGAGGTGAGAGAGGAATGTACTGGGAGAAAAGGAAAGGGAGAAGTAGAATGGGGTAAATTATCTCACATTAAAGAACTAAGAAAAATACTTTTGCAGTAGAGGGAGAAAGGGAAGTAAGGGGGAGTGAGTGAACCTTACCCAGGTCAGAATTGACTCAAAGAGGGAATACCATATGTATTCAGTTGAATAGACAAATCTTCTTACCCCATAGAAAAGTAAAAGGGAAAGGAAATAAAAGAAGGGTAATGATAGAAGGAAGGGCAGAGGAGATAATTAGAAGCCAAACAATCTTGAGCAAGAACAGTGTGAAAAAAAGAGAAAGATTAAAGTAAATGGAGGGATAAGATGGAGGGTTATATTTAGAAACTGAAAAAAATGTTTTGAAGCTTCTTTGATAAACACTTCATTTCTCAAACATATAGAAAACTGAGTCAAATTTATAAAAATAAGAACCATTCTCCAATTGGCAAGTGATCAAAAGATATTAATAGTTTTCAGGTGAAGTAATAAGAACTATCTATAGCAACATTGGAAAAAAATGTTCTAAGTCACTAATGATTAGAGAAATGTAAATTAATGTAACCCAGAAGTACTCATCTCATATCTATTAGTTTGTCAAATAGGACAGAAAAAGAAAATGACAAATGGTGGAAGATATGTGAGGAAAATAAGATATTATTATTATACTGTTGGTAATGAACTGATTCAATCATTCTGAAGAGCAGCAACTTGTGTTTATGCCCAAAGGGCTATGAAACCATGAATACCCTTAGACTACTAATACCACAAGTAGGTCTGTATCCCCAAAAAGATTAAAAATCAAAAGGAATAAGATCTATATGTACAAAAACATTTATAGCAACTCTTTCTTGGAGGCAAAGAATTAGAAATTAAGGAAATGCCCATCTACTTGGGAATGGCTAAACAAATTATGGTATGTGATTGTGATGGAATGCTATTGTGCTGTAAGAAATGATAAGCAGGATACTCGAAGAAAAAATCTGGAAAGACTTGTATAAGTTGATGCAAAGTGAAATATACTGTATATAGTAAAATAACAACAACATTCTAAGATGATCAAATGTGAATGATTTTTCTCAATAATACAATGTTCCAAGACAACTCTGAAGGACAAAATAAAAAATGCTATCTAACCCCAGAGAAAGAACTGATGGGGTCTTAAAACAGATCGAAAAATACTTTTTTCTACTTCCTTTATTTTTCTTGAGAATATTTTGGTCTATGTTTTATTACATGACTAATATGGAAATATTTTGCATGACTATGTATGTATAACCCATATCAAATTGCTTGCCTTTCTAATGAAGAGTGGAGAGAGAGGAAAGGAGAGAATTTGGAATTCGAAATTTTAAAAATAAATGGTAAAAATTATTTTTATTTTTAATTGGGGAAAAAAATGAAATAGTTTTTTTAAATAAATTAATATGAAAACCGCCCTGATATTTTAGATCCAGAAACTAATAGAATCTACTAATCACTTCCTGAAAGAGATACCCAAAGGAAAACTCCCAAGAACATCACAGAAAAATTCCAGAGCTCTCAGGACAAGGAGAAAATATGGCAAGCAGTCAGAAAGAAATAATTCAAATTTGTGGAATCACCTAAAAAAATGGAAGGCTTAGAATATATTACTCTGAAAAGGAAAATGGATTAGAAACTAGAATTTAACAATATGTTGTTTATAAGAGACACACTTGAAACACAAAGATACACACAGAATTAAAATAAAGGGTTGGAACAGAATCTATTATGCTTCAACTGAAGAAAAAAAAAGAGGCAGAGGTAATAATCAAGATCACAGACGAAGCAAAGGCAAAATAAACCTAATTAGAAGAGATAACTTGGGAAACTCCATTTTGCTAAAAACAAAACAAAACAAAAAAGTACCATGGAGAATGTAGTTATCAAAAAAATTTACAGCAAGTTTCTCTTATAAACGCATCATTTTTCAAATATGTACTGATTATAAAATTGAATCAAATTTATAAAAATAAATGGCATTCCCCATTGAGTAAATGGTCAAAGTATATAAACAGGCAGCTTTCAGAAGAAGAAATCAATTATCTAGAATCATATAAAAAAAACTGCTCTTAATCACTACTGATTTGAGAAATACAAATTAAAACAACTCTGAGGTACAATCTCAAACCTATCATATTCACTAATATATGGAAAAAGAACTCAGAAATAACAAGTGCTGGAGGGGTTGAGGGAAGACAAGTATATTAGTAAACTCTTGGTGGAATGATTAACTAGTCCAGTCAGTCTAAAGAACAGTTTGAAAAACTGAAAAAGACTATAAAATTGGCATACTCTTTGACCCTACTAGGTACCTACTAGAGATGTATCCCAACTAGATTAAAGAAAAAAGAAAATATGAGATATATATATATATATATATATATATATATATATATATATATATATATATATATATATATATGTATGTATGTATTAACTGATGCTAGGTGAAGTGAAAACAGGAAAATTACTGTTAACAAGTCACAGTGATGATATTGTGATGATGTTCAATCCTAAAAGACTCTGTTACTCTGATCAGTGCAATACTCCAAGACAATTCCAAAGAACTCATGATGAAAAAATGTTATCTATTCCAAGGAGAGAACTAATGAACTATGAGGGCAAATCAAAATATAACTTGCTTGTTTGTTGTTATTGCTTTTTTTCCCCCTATATGGCTAATATGGAAATAGATTTTGCATGATTTTGAATGTTTAATTGACATCATTCTGCTTTCCTTCTGTGTGTAGATAAAAGAGAGAGAATTTGGAACCCAAAGTTCAAAAAGAAAAGAATGTTAAAACTAAATAATACATGTCTTTAAAAAACAAAACAAAACAAAACAAAAAAACCTAAGTTTCTCTACAATCTGTTATTGCAATCTCATTTCATGCTTCTCTCCTTCCTGTACTGCATGTCTAGGCTAATCAGCAGAAAGACTACCTCCTACCTGCTGAGGGCGTAAATTTGTATATTTGTGATCATATCTTGTGAAGCATATTTCCCTTTAGATAGAGCTCTGTTCATTAGATAGAGCTATGCTTTGGAGCTCAAATATGACTTTACTAATCATGTGACTGTGACCAAGCCACTTGACCTTTACTGTCTCCTTTCCCTCAACTGTAAAATATAAATAATTCACATTCCAGGATTGTTGTGAGATGAAGTAAAGTAATATTTGCAAAGTACTTTGCAGACCTTATAGACCTATAAAAATTAAAGCATTATCAAAATATATGTACCTCATTACTAAAATATTCAAATGCATCTATTCTCACTACTAGGGAAATTCCCTACATTAATAAATATTGGATCCATTCTATGCTTGCTCTTCCCTGTATGACTCTCAACAACGTCCTCCCAAAAGTTCACCACAGAGCATCAATCAAGACTGCTGGACACTTGCCCTTTCTCCTGACATCATGGCAGTAACAGTAGAATACTTTGGCTGAATTGTAATTATTGGGTTCATTTCACTTTCCCATGCATTTATTAGGTCTCACTGGATCTCAGTGTTTTGATCTGTAAAATAAATGTGTTGGGCTTGAAGCATCTGACTAGCTAGCTTTCCAACTGTAAATCCTTTAAGTGCCTGTTTACAGGGATCACAACAATTATTATGGAAGAAACAAAACAGACCCTATCCTCAGAAAGCTTACCTTTTACTGGGAAACTATAAAGATGCTAAACAAGCAGTGGGTCTCCACTGTCCTACGTAATATGGACCTAACTTTCTTCCCAGCTTTATTTAATATTTCTCTTTCCTAGCTTATTTACTACATTCCTTCCTTGTCTCATACTGCATTTCAACAGCTCAGTTCCTTCCTCTCTATCACACTTGAATATCTTCCATCCAATCACTTCTCTTCCTGTTTACATCCTTCCCATCTTTGAAGACTCAGTTCAAATGCTGCTTCCCCCTGGAAGATTGCCCCATTACTAATAACTAAAAGTGACTGTTCTTTGGTCTATTCTCATAGCTCTTAATATTCTTTCTTATTCACCTGTCACATTCTAAGTAGCATTCTATTTATTTTGTATTACATTTGACCCCAGATTCCTAATCCAATGCATGGAAATGACACTAAATTCTTAAAAGCTATGTCACTGACATGACAGTTACTTGTCGTGATCATATCATCCCAATACTTTTTCTAACTCAGAATGACTAGAAGAAAAATCTGTCCATATTTCCATAAAAGTCTAATTATATAAAAATTAATGAAGAAACTACCACAGTGATCTCTAAGACCTCTGTTCCTGGAGTACTCTATGAAGAAGAAGGAATGACAATTAGGAAGATTTAAACAAGAGGAGTAACTGGACTACACAATTTATGTGGTGAAATAATCCATGGTAGAAGCAATGTAATCTTTAAAACAATGACAAATTATTTTATCAGATATCTTTAAAAATGAAGGAAAGAAAATATTAGTTACCCCTCCCCCTAGCAAAACTGCAAAAAAAAGGTAGTCTTTCTTTCACATCTATATGAGGTTTATATATGACTTAAATTGCATGTGGGGCAATTAGGTGGTGCAGTGAATACAATGTAGGGACTGAAGTCAGGAAGTCTGGTTTTTGACAACTCTTAAGTATGTTAAGTTCAGACAAATACCTTAACCCTGTTTCCCTTAATTCCTCATTTGTAAAATGAGCTGGAGAAGAAAATGGCAAACTACCTCAGCATTTTTGTCAAGTAAATCTCAAATCAAATGATAAAGGATCAGATACAACTGAAAAGACTGAAAAACACTGACAACAAAAATGTTCTGAAAATGTAAATTATGTGACCCACATTTCTGTGTGATCTATATCACAAGGGTGTCTTTCATGCAAATGTGGGGCAAAAATGTGAGGAAGAAGAAAAGAAATGTGGGGCAGTTTTGTTGTTGTTATTTTAATTAATTTTAATTATTAAGCATTATTACCATCACAGACTTAGCTCAAAGATGCTAACAATATAAGATTCTGCATTTTCTATCTTTCTGGACTATAAGAAAGCATTATGATCCAGTACAGCTAGGGCATATATTGATTGAGCTTTAAAGTCAGATCTTCTAACCACAAGTCTGGTATTATTTCCATTACACCACATGGCTTTTCTGACTGACCTTGGAGATCATTTAATTCACTGAATTTGTGGATCATAGGATCAAAGAACTAAGAAGGGACTTGAGATGTCAACAAGTTCAATTCTCTCATTTTCCAAATGAGGAAATTGAGGGACAAAAGGTTAAGTGATTTAACCAATGTCATGCAGGTAGTAAGTATGCACAGCAAGATTTGGAAGCAAGATTTCTTGATTCCAAGTCCAGTGCTCTCTTGACTATACTACACTACTTTTAAATAAACAAAAAACTTCAGATACCTAGTGCTTCAAAAGTGGTTTCATCCAAGTCCTGACCAGAATCAATACTGCCTTTCTTCCTCAGTCAGAATGTACCTCTTCTTTCCCAGATGAGGGGGATGAGCCCCAAGGGGAGGACATCACACATTTAACCTCTTCCATCAAACTATAAAAATTAGACACAACCACATGATTCAGATGATAATATTTCCTCTTTTTAACTGAACAAGCAGATTTTTAAGGAAGGTAGACTAAAAGCTTTGTCTTAGGAAACCAAAACTTAGAGCATTTGTAATCCTTCAGTGGCACTCAACTGAAATTGATAACTAGTTTGTATGAATAATCAGTTAAAATGGAACGATCCAAGATAGTGGCCATATAATCAAGTGAAATTTTTCACCCATCAGCCAACAGTGTATCCCAATAATGTTTGAAGGAGGATTTCATGAATCTTGTCTGGAATCATTGTGTCTATTTAATTCAGGTACAACCATTGCTAATTATAAGTACAATCACAATCTTATCATCCCTTTTATTTTTGCTATAGATAAGTCAGTATCTTAGGAATTGTCAGTGTGTCTGATGGTTCTGTCCTAGTAGATAATCTGCAGATTTATCCGTAATACAAATATGATTTTGACAAGCTAATATTGTCAAGAGTTTTTGGTAATAGATGTCAGATTAGAAAATGATTAACAATTTTTTAAACAGAAGATAGAAGAAATAGGATGTAATAAATAAGATGAGGCCAGAAATATTTGGGGTGGCAATGAATTGCATAAGAAGATAGAGAAAAGATCCAAAAGATATAATAAAAAATCTAAGATGAAATAGATAAAAACAGAAAGAAATTAACTCATAAAGAATATATAATTGTAAAAACAGATTAAGGTTTCCAAGGCATTTTGCTACATCAAGAAAACTTGGAGTAACAAGCTAACATAGAGATGGGCAGTTTTGTTGTTGTTATTTTTAATTAATTTTAATTATTAAGCATTTATTTGTTCCTCCTATCTATTCACTCCTCCCATAAGAAAAATAAAACCTTAATAACAAATATAAGAGGGAAGCAAAACAAATTCCCATATTGGTCATCTCTAAAAATGTGTCAGAAGGATAGGTAAATTGCAAGTACAGGGGATAGTCAAAAAATCCCATGCATCCAGTTTAAATATGAGTTTAACATCTCTTCTGATGTTCGACTGAAATGGAGGCATACATAAAATCAGGCTTTCAGACTCTCAGAACTAAAATATCCAAGTTATTAGCAATTTACTAGTGAAAGTGCTAGTATTTAATCATCTGCTCACTGGAGAATTTGAGCCCATTTTTAAATTTAAAAAATAATAATCAATATGCCAGTCACAGTGGTATAGTGGTACAGGAATATTTCAAAGAACACCTGATTTTTTAGAGACAGAAAGAGGGAGGAAAGAGAGGGAGGGAGGAAGAGCGAGGAGAGAGGGAAAAAGGTAGAGAGAAAGAGAGGGAAAGTGGGAGAGAGAGGAGGGAAGAGGGAGAGAGAAAGGAACTTAGCAGGATGGAATCCTTGCCAAAATTTTAGTAAAAATGGCACATCAGCTAATTTACCATGCAGGTCTGTTTTACCCAGTTCATGCCTCAGCCCAGCTTGCTCACACTGGCCTCTTTTATTAGTGAGAATGACATCAAAAAACCTTTTCCTGTTTATCCACATATCCTGTGTCTCTTGACCCCAACTTCACTGAGTACATTCTCACTCTGCTTAGCATTTTTCACCACAAACGCGAGACAGATGAGCATGCAGAATGCAGGATTTAAAGTTTGCATGGATGAATACCAAGCACTCAGGAGAAGACAACAGGAGATTTCCCTGTCTCACAACCTATATGGCATTTGATTTCCCAAAGCAAAACTGTTAAACAAATCATGCCCTGATGTAGTTCTGGTTTTTCATTTATCCCTAAGTGGCAAAGCTTTTGCAAGATGTAGAAATGTTTCAAGTGACCAGTATTTCTCAATAATGAGAAGTTAAGATGGAGAGATGTAATAAGCTAAAAGATAATGAAAAATGAAAAGTAAGAATATGCTAGTCATGGTTGAATGACAAAATGGACAAAATACCATGAACGCAAAAAACCTCACATTTAAATTTTTAAAAAAACATCTTCATAACCCAACAACGATAATTTTGAATTTTTAAAGCTAAGTGGGATCCAAGATGTTTTGAAAGTTTATGAAGTGACTGTTTTGCATTTCTTATTTTTCACTGTCAATTATTTGTTTAAAAATTTCAGGACTGAGTTATTTCAATTGTAGAATATGTTTCCACATTCTTTCTTTCTGCTGCTCTGTACTAATTGAGATATTAATTCTGAAAAGTTGATGGTCTTACTAAATGCAAAGAAATTATTCAGAGATAATTCTTCAGATCAAAAACAAGACTTTTCCTGCCTGTTAAAATAGAACCTAGTGAAGATTTTTCTGATGTCACTTGTCATTCTGACTGTGTCACCCTCATTCTCAGTAAACTTCAGTGGCTTCCAAGATCAAATACAAAATTCTCTGTTTAGGCATTCAATGCTTTTCATAATCTTACCAAAGAACCACCTTTCCAATCTTCTTACACCTTACACCCCACCCTCTCATGTGTTCTTCAGTCTGGTGACAATGGGTTCATTGCTATTCCATGAACATGAAGTTCCATCTCTTGGCTATGAGCCTTTTCTCTAGTTGTCTCATAACATCTGGAATGTTTTCACTTCTCATATCTGTCTCCTGGCTCCCATGTCTTCTTTCAAGTCCTAGCTAAAATCCCAGCTTCTGCAAGAAGCCTTTGCTTATTTCTCTTAATTCTACTCCATTCTCTCTCTTCAGTATTTCCTGTCATGTATACAGCAGCTTTATCCATATTTGTTTGCTAAGTTTCTCTCATTAGAATGTAAGCTCCTTGAAGGCAGAAGCTATCTTTTACCTTTCATTGGATCTTAATGTTTGGCCTAATGCATGGCACATTTTAGGTGCATAATCAATGCTTATTGAATGACTATTCATATGTCTTTTTTTGAAGAATAGATTATATAAAAGTATAAAGCTTCTATGTGACCTACAAGTCTCTGCCCTTTCATTTCTTCTTCCTGAGTCCTACTTTTTCACATATTTTTCTCTTTAGTACATCAAATGATCAAGAGGAAACACAATCTTATATAAAGAATGAGGGGCTAGGGCCCTTTATTTTCATTTTAAAATTAAGTCACCAACTATCAAAGTACATATAGATTTAGTGGGAAAGTTCTTATGAAGTTCTTAATTGAATGGTATCTACCACTTTAACTCTAGCAACCAATGTCCTGGGGTGATGTAAGTTCCACCCACCAGAGAATACTATTATGCCCTGGTTGTAAGCCAGGAGATCAGCACAGTAGTTATAAGAAATCTAACACAAGTATAGAACCCCCCAAATGCCAGAATTTCATGGGACCTGGACACATCCACCCAGCACTGGAAGTTAGTCAGCACTGACCCAGTACAACCACTGCCACTTGTAGAGGAAACTTGGACAATCTCCTCCTTGCCCTAACAACAAAAAAACAAACAAAACAAAACAAAACAAAACAAAACAAAACAAAAAAAAAAAAAAACAACAGATTTCAACTTTAAAAAAGTGAGCAAAAAAGTAAAAAGAACTCTGACTATAGGAAGGTTTTATGGTAAAAGATTTCAAACCCTGAGGTCACTAAAAGCAGATTGTCTCTAGGCAAAACCCCAAAGGGTGATATAAATTGGTCCCCATCTCACATTGCTCTCTTGGAAGAAATAAAAAGTATCTTTAAAAAGAGCTAGAAGAAAACTGGGGAAAGGAAATGAGAACTTTGCAACATGGTTTGGAAAACAGAAATTATCTGAAGAAAATTTCTTACAAAATATATATAGTGAAATGGAAAAAGTATATAATTCCTTACAAAATAGATTTGACTATTGGAAAATGGAAATGTAAAAAGAAAATAACTCTCTGAAAACAGAATTTGTGAAATGGAAAAAACCCATAGAATAAAACAACTCATTTAAAAATTCAATTGGCCAAATACAAAAAGAAATAAAAAGGTAAATGAAGAAAATAATTCACTAAAAATCAGAACTGAACAAATGGAAATCAATGACTCTATGAGACATCAAAAATCAATCAAGCAAAACCAAAAATAAAATTATAAGAAAATGTAAAATACCTACTTGGGAAAACAACTGACTTGGAAAATAGATCTATGTGAGTCAATCTAAGAATTATTGGACTTCCTGAAAACCATGATGTAAAAAAAAAAAAAAAAAAAAAAAAAGAATCTAGACATTATCTTTCAGGAAATCATCAAAGAAAATGTCCTAATGTCTTAGAATCAGAAGGTAAAATTGCCATTGAAAGAATTCACTGAATACCTCCTGAAAGCAACCCCAAAATTAAAACTCCAAGGAATATCATGGCTAAATTTCAGAACTATCACACAAAGAAAAAGATATTGCAAGCATCCAGAAAGAAAACATTCAAAAACTAAGGAGTCACAATAAGGATTAGCCAGGACCTAGCAGCTTCTACCTTAAATGATCCAGGGCCTGGAATCGGATATTCCAAAAGACAAAGGAATTTATGCAGCTAAGAATAAACTACCCCCTAAACTGAGCATGTTCTTTCAGGGAAAAAGATGGATATTCAATAAAACAGGTGAATTTCATTTATTTCTTATGAAAAGACCAGAGCTGAACAAAAAAATTTGACCGACCTCCAAATATAGAATTCAAGAGAAGCATAAAAAGGTAAAAAGGAAAGACCTCTTGAGACCATATCTCTGTTATGGGTACACATAGAGAGTGCAACTATAATTTGATTTTACTGTTATAAAAAAGAGACGAGGTGAAAAGGGGATTGTACTAGAAAAAGGGAAAAGTGGAATAGGTTAGATTCACAGGACAAAATAATCAATGACTGTAGTAATCTAGTGTTTGAAAAATGCAAAGACACCAGCTTTTGGGATAAGAATTTACTATTTGACTAAAACCTCCGGGAAAATTGGAAACTAGTATGGCAAAAACTAAGCATTGACCCGCAACCCAACACTATATACCAAGATAAGGTCGAAATTGATTCATTATCTAGACATAAAGAATGATATTATAAACAAATTAGAAGAACATAGGATAGTTTACCTCTCATATTTGTGAAGGAGGAAGGAATTTGTGACCAAAGAAAACTGGATATCATTATTGATCACAAAAAAAGATAATTTCAAAACATATACAAACAAGATTAGAAGTGAAACAACAAACTGGAAAAAATTTATATTCAAGGCTTCTGATAAAGGTCTCATTTCTAAAATAAATAAGGAATTGACTCAAATTTATAAAAATTCAAGCCATTCTTCAGTTGATAAATGGTCAAAGAACATGAACAGAATTAGTGTTTTAAATCTATTAATCTAAAATCTATTAATCCATAGAAATGCAAATTAAGATAACTCTATGATATCACTACATACCTCTCAAATTGACTAAGATAATGGGAAAAGATAATGACTAATGTTGAAGGGGATGTGGGAAAACTGGGACATTGATTCATTGTTGGTGGAATTGAGAACAGATCCAACCATTTTGGGAAGCAATTTGGAACTGTGCATAAAGGGCTATCAAACTGTGCATACCTTTTGATCCAGGATTCTACTGGGCTTATTGCCCAAAGAGACCTTAAAGAAGGTCAAGAGACGCACATGTGCAAAATATTTGTAGCAGCCCTTTTTGTGGTGTCTAGAAACTAGCAATTGAGTGGATGCCCATCAGTTGGAGAATGGCTGAAAAAGTTATGTTTTGTTAATGTTATGGAATATTATTGTTCAGTAAGAAATGACCAGGAAGATAATTTTAGAGAGGCCTGGAGAGACTTACAGGAACTGATGTCAAGTGAAGTGAGCAGAACCTGGAGATCACTGTATATGGCAACAACAAGATTATGTGAAGATCAATTCTGATGGACGTGGCACTTCTCAATAATGAAATGATTCAGGCCAGTTCCAATGATCTTGTGATGATGAGAGCCACCTACACCCAGAGAGAGACTATGGGTACTGAGTGTGGTTTACAACATAGAGTTTTCACTCTCCTTTGTTATTGTTTGCTTGCATTTTATTCTTCTCATTTTTCTGGTTTGATTTGATTTTTCTTTTGCAGCAAGATAATTATATAAAATGTATGTATATGTTGGATTTAATATATATTTCTACCATGTTTAATATATATTGGACTACTTGTCATCTAGGAAAGGGAATGGGGAAAGGAGGAGAAATTGGAATACAAGGTCTTACAAGGGTTAATGTTAAGGAATTATCCATGTGTATGTTATGAAAAATAATAAGTTTTAATAAAGAAAAAAGAAACTGAAAAAATAATAAAAAAAACTCATGAAGAAGGGAAAAAGTTTTTAAAAATTGATCAGCATTAGGCCATAAAAACCACATAATCAAATTTTAAAAAGCAGAAATTAGCATTAAATGCATTCTTTTCATATGATAACACAAAAAATTACATTCAGTGAAGGGCCATAGAAACAAAGATTAAAAATTAATTGGAAATTAATAATGTAATCTTTAAGAAGAAATTGGTCAATGTATAAATATTAGAAACAATCAATTTCATTTAAGAGAATGGCAACAATGAAACAACACACCAAAATTTATGGGATGCAGCCAAAGCTATTCATAGTGAAAAATTTCTACTTCTAAATGCTTACATTAATAAAATAAAGATTAGAACAATAATCAGGCATACAACTAAAAACTTAGAAAAATGGACAAAATAAAACCCTCAATTTAACACCACATGGGAAATCCTGAAAAATCAAAGGAGAGATGGATCAAATGGAAATGAAACTATAGAATAAAACTACAAGATAATTCTATGGAAAAAAAAAACAATAAAATTTGTAGATCATTGGTTAATTTTGTTTAAAAATAGAAGAAAATCAAATTACCAGTATTAAAAATCAAAAGTACAAATTTACTACCAATAAAGAGAAAATTAAGGCAATTATTAGGAGCTTTATTTGTCCAATTATATGCCAATAAATTAGACAATCTAGAAAAAAAGATGGATATTCTTAGAAATATAAATTGCTCAGATTATGAGAAGATGAAAGAAAATACTTAAATAATCCCATTTGGGAGGAGGATATTAAATAAGAAAAGTAACTTTATTTATAAATATTGATGTAAACATTTTAAATAAAACATTAGCAAGGTGAATCATCACAACATCTACTATGACCAGATGAGATTTATATCAAGAATGCAGATTTGATTCAATAGTCTCATAGCTATGCATTGCTATTGTAAAACACAAAACTTTGACTAGATGAACCTTTGTCAGCAAGATAATGTCTCTGCTTTTTAGACTGATGTCCAGGTTTGTCATAGCTTTCCTTCCAAAAAAGCATGCTTCCCTTAATGTCATGGTTTAAATTTCTATCCATGGTGATCTTTGAGCCTAAGAACATAAACTCTGGCATTATTTCCCTTTCTTCTCCCTCTGTTTGTCAGGAAGTAATGAAACCAGTTGCTAAGATTCTAAAGACTTTTTGTTTTGTCTTTTTTTTAGTTTTAGTTTTTGATGTTAAAGTTAAGCCAGATTTTCATGGTTCTCAGGTCTTCACTCTGACATCAAAGTAGTATCATCTTCACATCTGAGATTGCTGATATTTCTCCAATTTGGTCTCTAGTTTCTTTGCCTCTTTGAAAACTAGCCAGCTCTTCTGGCAATTCCACTTCTAAAGCCCAGCTTGTAGAATCTGAAGCATTACTGGCATGTGAAATCAGCATAACTGTATGGTAATTTGAATATTTTTTGTTATTGTCCTTCTTTAGGACTGGGACATAAACTGATCTTTTTCTAATTCAATGTCCATTGTTGAATTTTCCAAATTTACTGTCTTATTGAACTCGGCACTTTAATAGCATTAATTTATCTCCAGCTTTTAATTCATGCAACTGGGCATTTCATATGATGTACTTTGCATGTAAGTTAAATATATAAGGCTACAATATGCAGCCTTGCCATTCCCCTTTGCTAATCTTAAAATGATAAATTGTTCTATGTCCAGTTCTAACGGCTGCTTCTTGAACTTGCAAACAGGTTCCTTCAGGAGATAATCAAGATTGAGGACTCCTATTTCCTTGAGGATTTGCTATATTTTATTGTGATCCACATAGTCAAAGGCTTTAGTATAGCCAATAGAGCCAAAGTAGTTTTTTTTTTTTTTTTTCTTGAAATTCCCTTTTTTCCTCCATAATACAATAATAGCTGGCAATTTGGTCTCTAGTTCCTTTGCCTCTGAAAACCAGCCTGCTCCTCTGACAATTCCAGTTCATGTACTGATGAAATCTAGCTTGCAGAATCTGAAGTATGAACTTGCTGGCATGTGAAATAAGTATAATTATTTGTAATTTGAATATTCTTTGGCATTGTCCTTCTTTAGGACTGAGACAAAATTTGACCTTTTTCCAATCCAATAGCCACTGTTGATTTTCCAAATGTGCTAGCTTACTGACTGCAGCACTTTAATAGCATTATCTTTTAGGATTTTAACTAGTTCAGCTCTAACTTTTTTACCTCCATTAGCTTATTGTTAGCAAAGCTTCCTACTCAACTTTATTCTCCAAGATATCTGGCTCTAGCTCAGTCACCACACCATTGTGGTTATCAGTGATGTTAAAATCTTTTTATATTCTTTCATGTGTTCTTGACACCTCTTCTTAATCATTTCTACTTCTGTTAAGTCCCTACTTTATCAAGCCCCCAAAAAGGCCTCTTAGAAAAGATCTATAATTATTCAAAGCAGGTTAACCTTTCCATCCACACAGAAAAGGCCAAATGATTTTATATGACATTACCTAGACTTTAACATGCATTTAGATGGAATATAGAGGTTACCCATCAATAGCAGGGACATATCTGGGACAGGCAGTGCAAAAGAATAAGTATTTAGTTTTTTTGTTTGTTTGTTTGTTTTGTTTTGTTTTTAAGAGGAAACTGGGAAATTTTCTTTGGGAACTTTCAAAAATTCTTTGATTAACTCAAGCTTCCTATGAAAGCAAAGGCCTATCTTTTTAATACTACTATTCTGCCAGTGCTACTGTATGGTGATAAAACATGGAATTCAACATTCTCCCAGGAATTCAAAATTCGAATCACATAGAGGGCAATATAAAGGAACATGGTGAATATGAAAACAGGTTCAGTACATCATCAGTAAAGCACTTCAAAAAAGAATAGCAGTCAGAGAAGTCATTAAGGAATTGTATGATAGGGAAAAAGAGACACGATAGTAATCTGATCAGGGTAAGGGATAACAGATGAGAAGTCAAAATTCTCTAATGACGTGCTCCAATATCAGAAGAAGTGGAGGAAGGAATATCTCCAGCAAATGGGATAAGCTCCCTCTGGCAAACTTATGAAAGGACATGGGTACAAATCATATAGGATAGGAAGGCATGAATATTGATATCTTAGGAGAAAACAAACGATGAATTAATTCACAACTCCATTTGAGTACTATAAAGGGATTAAAGGATTTGCCAGCAATGTACCACATTGTCCTTAAGTGTACACACATAAAAGTTGAAAACTGAGTTAATATTTATTCCATCACATGAGAGAATGAGCTCTCAACTGCCCAGGACTTTCTCTTCTATGACTTTCCTTACTTCATTAACTGCACATAAAGGAATATACATTCCCCATACTAAGAGAAGGCATGGAAATGCAGGTTCTTTAGTCACAATGACACATTTCTTTCTTTTTTGTCTACAATAAAGCTCTGTTGAAATAAACAGCTGGGTATGGATTCCATAGTAAGTGGGTGTTGGTCTGAAAATCAATCAAACATTTAAAAATGAATCAAAACATATTAGTTTTGGGGGGGTGGGAGGAAATCAGGGGAAGGACTCTGGTGGTCAGGAAGCAATCAGGAAAGACTTAATGTAGAATTTGGTTCTTGAATTAATCAAAAGAAACCAGTTTCCAAGAGGCAGAGATGAAGATTCCAGGCAATGAAGACAGCCAAGACAAAGATATGGAGATGGGAAATGGTGTCTCATTGGTGCAGAATAGCAAGTAATCTATTACTGTTGAAACAGAGTACAAAGAAGGGAATAATGTCTAAGGAGAAACTTATTTTTAATTGCTTTATTTTTATGATTATACCTATACATTAACTTTTTAAATACACATTTCTTTATGAATCATTTTTGGGAAAGAAAAATCAGAACAAAAGAGAAAAACCATAGGAAAATACATAGTGTTTTGTTTTTTTTCTGGATGCAGATGGCATTTCTATCCAAAGTTTATTGGGATTGCCTTGGATCACTGAAGCATTAAGAAGATCAAGTCTTTCATCAATGATCATCACAAAATCTTGCTGTTACTGTGTACAGTGCATTCTTGATTCTGCTTATTTTACTCTGCCTCAGTTCATGTAAATGTTTCCAGGTTTTTCAAGCTTGTTCAGCATTTTTACAGAACAATAATATTCCATTCCCTTCATATACCACAAGTTATTCAGCCATTCCCCCATTGATGGGTATCTACTCCTTTTCCAATTCTTCGCTACCGCAAAAAGAGATGCTACAAACATTTTTGCACTTGTGGGTTCTTGGAATTTCCTTGGGATACACACCCAAAAAAGTCACTTCTGGGTCAAAGAGTATGCACAATTTTATAGTCCTTTGAGCATAGTTCCAAATTGATCTCCAGAATGGTTATACCATTTCACAACTCCACCAAAAATTCATTTAAGGAGACTATTATAAAAGCAAGAAAGGACTAACTAGTGAAAATCTTTAAACACCTAAGAAATTTCTATTTGGTGGAATAAAGCATTTTAAAATTCTTAATTAAAGCTAAGTGCTAAGGATAAAATTAGACAGATCCTGATGCTCTAATTGGAGGAGTGATACAAAGAAGAGGTTTCATGTTCATAGTCATATTTGGCTCATGGTAGATGGGAAAACCAAACATATTAAGGCAGAGAAAATAGCAGGGTGAATGGGTAAAGGCCTTGGGAACTTTGAGGAATAATAAGAGGGCAGATGGTCAAAGTGAGTGATGTGGTAGTTAGCATCCACTAACAGTGGTGCTTCATGGCAACTAGGAAATGAAATAATGAAAGTTGTTTGTGAAAAAAGTAACATGATTTTTGCCTGCTCTACAGGCTTTATAAAAACTTTATTAGGAATGACTATTATTCTTATTTTTGACAGTAATAATGATAATGATATATAGACAGATGCTAATTCCATGAAATACATCAATCTCATTTGACCTGCAAATCATGTGATGTTCATTTCAGATAGCATGTGTTCAATAAATATTATTTCAATAATTAGCCATCTCTGATATATACCAAAATAACAACAATAATAATAGCTGATTATTACAACTATGCTTACTACATGCCAGGCACTATCTAAATACTTTATAATATTTATATTAATAGCATAAGTTCACTTGATTGAATCCTAGATTTCAAGCCTACCTGAGGTAGGCTAGTGTGATAGGAAGAATTTTAGATTGAACTCTTAGAGATCTGAGTTCCAACGCCAGCTCTGGTCTTGGTGAAGTTATTTGACCTGTTTCCTCGGTTTCGCAACTGTCAAATGAAGAAATCTCAACAGTAATCTTTTTTTAAGGGGTAACTAGGTGGTTATGGTGGATAGAATATCCGGTTTAGAGCCAAGAAGACTCATTGTCCTAAGTTCAAATCTGACTTCAGAGACTTAAAACTGTGTGAACCTTGGCAAGTTCTTGTTGCCTCAGTTTCCTTATCCATAAAATAATCTGGAAAAGGAAATAGTAAATTGTTCCAGTTTCTTTGCCAAGAATATCCTAAATAGGGTAAGGGGTAATCAGACAGAACTGAACAATACTAATAGATAAAGTGATTTAACTATCCCTTCAAAATCAATCAATAAATGTGTCAGGCATTACATCCTGTTCCCAGGCCTCAGTGAGATGATCCTGGGCTCCCAAAGGCTAACCCAAATTTGGACAAGATCCTATCAAACTAAAAAAATTTTGAGGAAAGGCCTAAAAAAGGTTCTAACAATGTCATTCAAAGACTGGGCTGAGTTTGAAGAGCTTCATCATCAGGTTTGCCAAAAATTGACCAAATTCTAGCCACTACAACTGGCAAAGTGCCCCTAGGTAGTTGTAGGTACTCAAATGCAACTTCAATCTAAGTTCCTTAAGGGCAATGACTGATTATTTTGCTTGTATTTTTGTATTTACAGTGTCTCCTGTAAAATGCTTGCTAATTGAATGGATTTGATTGAAAGCCATCTATTTAGAGAGAGAAGGGTTCTCTGGCTCCATTGAGAAAGTGCAAACATAAGCAAAATAATATGAAATATTAAAAATACACACGCGTACATATATTTATCACAGTGTAAGCATAAAACAAAGCATGAAAATTCAGGAGACAAATTTTAAGTCATTATCATAGATAGAAAGATTAAGAGAAACACTAGCAGTATTTTCTGAATATTTCCTCAAAGAAGCTCTATTAATTCCAAAGATAATGATAGTAGTAGTAGGAAGAAGAGGAAGAGGTAAGTAATAGTAGTAGCAGTCCTAGTACTAACATTTATACAAAACTTGAGAAATTTATTTTAAAATTTTTACATATTAACTCATCTGATCTTAGCAAATCCCTATTAATGGAACGGTTTATGTGAGTTGTCTAGAAGCACACAAATATTAAATATTTTAAGTTGTTAAGTTGTAGAAGCACACAAATATTAAATATATTAAGCAAGATAGGAACTCAGGGATTCTAATCAAAAATCATTAAAAAAATAATTACTATTCATGAAGCTATGTCTCTTGATGCTTTCAAGGTAACATAGGGCAAGGAGTAGCAGCATGGGGCAAAATGTTCTTGAAAAGGAGCAAGTAATAGTTATCTTCAGCATTCAGCAGACAACCCTTCTCCATCATACTTTTCCAGATAGAACCCTGCACAACTTTGAAAAATATGGGTGCCCTTCTTAAATGACACTTCTCTGAGTGGTAAATATTATGCTATTTTATATATATATATATATATATGTATATATATATATATACATATATATATATATGTATTATATATATTACATTTATTCACAAACAAAATCAAGGTTTTCTTTATTTCTTACAGTGGGAAAATGAATGTGTTATCAGTAAACCCAAAAGACTTCAGTGAATGAAATAATAATCAGAAATAAAAATAATCAGAAAATAATAATGTAATGCAATTAAGATTGACAAGTGTGAGAAATAAAAGGAAACAGGGGAAAACTTTCATGAACAAAATCAGAACTTGGGGGGGGGAAATCTTGCAAAACTAAAAGAATGAGTGTATTCATTTTTAAAAATAAATTTTCTAATGATTTCTTCATCACCAATATTTCTCTTTGTATCTCTCCCTGATCCTTCCCAGAGATCCATCCCAAATAGTAAATGATATATATATTTTTTCTTTTTGCTGAGGCAATTGGGGCAAAGTGACTTGCCCAGGGTCACACAGCTAGGAAGTGTTAAGTGTCTGAGGCCACCAGTCAGGTCCTCCTGACTTCAGGGTTGGTGCAAATCATATTTTTTAAACAGAAGATAAATCAATAAAACTGATCACTCCATCAAAAAGTCTGTGTTCAGTATTATACTACCGAGGATCTTCCATCTCTACAAAGGAGTAGGGAGAAGAGAAACCATGTCTTCTCATATGTCGTCCTTAGAAATTAAAAACATGGGAGAAATTATGCTTGTTCTTGGTAATTTGACAACATTGACATTTTGATTGTTTTGTGCTGGTTGCTCTTTCCAAGGACAAAGCATATTCCCATGATAAATACATTAAGATGGAAACTGCATAGGAATAAAGGGGAAAATAATTTTGATGGAGATATACAAAGGATGAAATATGTTATGACATTTTAGAGGACATATTTCATTTATTCAGTTGTAAACATTATAGCAAAACAAGTTGAATTTATTGTATTAATGTCTATTATGGTTTATCACAAATAATTAAGTAGAAAAATGAAATCAGGAAGCACAGATACTGTCACATAGAGGAAATAATTTAATTTAAATATAGCTAGGTGCTAAATTCATAAATAATGGGAATGAGGTACTCATTTTTCAATTTATACTCATCTTGAGCTATCAAGACATACTTAGGTAATTAGATTACTCAATTGACTATCACTAACCTCAGCCATTGAAATAAAGAATATGATATATGCATTAACAGGATTGTTTCTGTGATTCAAATGATTTGAAAGGATCTGATGACATGAAAAAGTCAACACAAAATTAAACTCATATTTTTAATTGGTACCATGGAGCTTTTTTCATGATTTAGAAATCTTTGAATATTAGAGTTACTAGGGATCTTTGAGATAAGTCAGGTGTAATCTCTTCCCTTTATAAATGAAGAAATTGAGGGTGAGAAAATTAAAAGGGTCTACCCAAGGTCACTAAGCTAGTTAGGAGCAAAGTAGGTACAGAAGCCCCATTTTCTGACTTCCACATCAATCAATGGTCTTTCTGGCCAAGGCTACAAAAGTATTCAAATCATTCTAGTCCCCAGGTAGAATGCAAGCTTTTAAGATCAGGAATTGTTTTTTCTCATGTGTTTGCATCCTGAATATCTAGCAGAGTGTCTTTGAATATAGCAGGCTCTTACAAAATTCTTGGGAGAGTACACCAGATCCAAATACTTCACCAAATACATGACAATTGTAATGTCTTTTTTAAAACTCAAAGTTTTAAGTATAAAATGTAATGGCTGAAAAACTCCTGACTTTTTTTTGCTTCATTCTACCATATAGCATTTGAAGAATAGAAATCTCAACACTATGAATTTTTATGACAAATAAATACTTGCTTATTGTATAATGATACTAATTATTATAGGTAAAATTGACTATAAATTATATGGTAATATTTCACAAATAAGAGTGATCATCTTATTTAGGAGTTAACTTAGATTTCTAACAGTAGATTTCTTAAACAGTAAGAGTTGATAATCTTAAATATATAAATATGAAAGAATATCATATTCAGATGAAGATATCTTCTAGGTTCAAAAGTAGAAATCCCTAAAGATTCCAAGGCCAATTTCCTCAGCAATTACTACATATCAATCAGGCAGTGATATTTCTAGGCCAATAGCTCTGTGAAATTCAACTATTCTTGAAACCTAAAGTGAATTTCCAGTTATAAGTACTGACATGAGACAAAAACTCAAAACTTTAGTTTTCTTATTTGTAAAGTATAACAACAAAAACATGTGGTTTAAGGTTTGCAAGGCTCTTTTAAAAATTATCCTATTTAATCCTCACAAAGATAGGTAGGAAGTAGGTGCAATAAAATGATAATTTAGGGGGGTAACACAGTATATGATGAATAAGCTGAGGCAGACAGGTTAAATGCTTTCTCAGGGTCACAGTTAGTGTTTGAGGTGGATTTGAACTCAGGACTTCCTCACTCCAGATCCAGAACACTATTTGCCTCAAGGGGTTATCATGAGGAATAAATGGAAAAAAAGCTTTTTGAAAGCATTTGACTGAAACTCTTAGTAATGCTCCTTCATTATTTTAAGTAATCCTCTTTTGACTTTCAGTACCAGGGAGAGAAGACACATTTTCATTCTACTTGGATTCTTCATTTGAGATATGTATACCCCTGTTTCCAATGGAGAATTTCCAAACTGCAAATGTGGATAACTAAGCTGTATTTACATTCCTCTAGAAACTTTTAGAGTAAAAATGAAGCAATTTCCACCCATATCTCTACTCATATTCTTCTCTACTAAACAAGATACCCTTTGGCTAACTCCTGTACCCAACTTTTCACCTTCTTTTTGTACATGTCTTCCCCCATTAGATCTTAAACTTCTTGAGGATAGTAAATGCTTTTTTTTTTCTTTGTGTATCCATCACTTAGTATAGTGCCTGACACTTGATAAATGTTTATTAAATTGAATTGAGTTGAAAAATGCCTATGACCTATTAATAGAATCCCTGTCAGATTCCAGCAAAGTCTCCCACTGAAATGCTGTAGCCACAACTAGATCACGTGAAATACTTCTCAGCCACAGATTCAAGGTTTAGATGGAAGAAGGGAAGTGCAAGGAAAAGGGGTCAGGACATAGCTGTGTACAAAACAGAGAGCTCATCTTCCAGCTCAAGGACCAAAGGATCATATGCATTAATGTCCCAAAAAAAGTGAATGAGATAATCCCACCTACTTCAAACTATGTTCAAAGTAGTTTAACATATTGAATATAATTAGAAATGGAAATCAAAATAACATTGCTTACCAAGGCTGAATTCCAGCTTAGGCTCATTTTCACTCTTCTGAATATCTATAAAATAAAAGATGTTAATAAGTTTATCAAAAGAGACATAATTCCTCTTTTTATGTCTCCAATTCAAATAATTATACAGTAGTAGTGATGGTGGTGGGAGTAGTGGTAAGTAGTTGTAACTACTACTTACATTTATGTAGTGCTTTTAGATTTATAAAATACTTATATAAATATCTTATTTTCCTCTCTTGATAATCCTGGGAGAAAGATAAAGAGAAAACATAAGGAGACTAAAGCGGAGAGCAAGGGACTTGGTCAGGGCCACAGAGCTAGTCTAAAGTGAGATTCTAATTTAAGCTTTCCTCATTTTACATCCAAGTCTTTGTTCCTTATATTGCTTCACTGGCAATGAGGCAATGATAATCTTTTAGGAACAAAAGAGTCCAATTCTGCAAAGGGCTAGTGATCCGGTATTAGCTATACCTACTCTTCCATTTGACAGCTATCACAAGCCATTGATATCTGGCCACCTTTTCCAGTTAAGCCTGAAAATTCTATACAGAATTGACAATACAGAGGTTTGACTAAATGCCTCAAAGATCCCTTTATCATTCAGTATATTCTCCTGATTCTGAAGTGACATGGTTCTTGAAGAGTCATGATAGTAACAGGAGATAAGGATGAGTTCAGGTATTCACAATCTGGGTACCAAAACTCTAGGTTCATATCCTTACTCAACAAAACATCTTTTATGTTCTGTCACCTCAAAAAGTCACTTATTCTATGTCTCCATTTCTTCATCTATAATACAAGAAAGCTGAACTAAATAACTTTCAGGGTTTCTATAATCTATGTGGTCAGCTACTTTTCCTTTAAAGAAACAAAGATTGATGTGGATAAGAACATCCATTTTCTTTTCATTCCATGGGGAAAAATGTGACCAAAAATAGTCTTATACTATTAAAAACAACAACAAATCCTATGTTATTTAAAGGAGTTAAAATTCTTCATGATATCATTATTTTAAGTAAAATTCCAATATATATAAGGAGAAACTAACAATGCATTCAATACAAGTCGGTTTGTATGCACTCTGAATCATATGAATTTTCCTAAAACATATTATAACTTCTGTATTAATTCTGCTCTAAGCCCTAACAACTTTACTCACAAAAATGAATCCAATTTATCTATAATTTATCAAAGATTCGTGGATGATATAAACAGTCTCATTTGTGAGTGCCAAATGATCAGGCAATAGACATTTTCAGGATTTTTTTTTAAGAATAACACAATTCACAGTCAAAAAGTGTAATGAAAAATTCTGGGATCTTAAGCTTGAGAGAAACACTATTTTCCAAAATATACTACTTATATAATAAAGAGAACAATTCTAGAACTTGGCTGGTAAGCTGGGCCAAATCTCTAAACCTGGCAGGATTATTTATAGCTCTATGGTGCTTTATGCTGGGTTCCAGGTGCAGTCTAAAGGTTCAGATAGAGTCATGTTTCAAATACTTTTAAATTAATTGCTTTTCAAGTTTAAAAAAAGAAAAACCTTGAGGAAAATAGAACTGAAATAATAATATACACCCTGCTGCAAATATGTAATGTAAACATTAATCAGCAACAAAATTCAGGTCAAATACAAAAAAGAGCAATTGTTAAATGTTCTTGTTAAAGTAAAAGAAGACAGCTTTCTTTTTCTTTTTCTTCCCTTTCTTTTAAGAAATAGTATGTTGTACAAGGTGTGCAGATGAGTGTTGAAAGCTATCTTTGCATTCATTTTGAAAATAAAAAACTATTATTAAAATTTAAAATATAAATATTCCCTGTGCAAAAAAAATTAGTGTGTTATAAAAAGCTAGTTTTACATGAACTATTCATAAAAACTCTTTTAGGCTAAGGAGTGTTAAAACTCATTTATAAGTGGGGTCACTAAACAATAATAATTAGGATCCTTGAGGATCACCTATTGATTTAGAAAATCACAAATTAGAAAAATGTATGTTTTATTATATTTTTATTTATTTTAGTAAATATTTTCCAATTATTTTTAATCTGGTTCTGGCATACTACAGAGTGTTGAGGTCCATAGTGGTCTATGTTTGACGCTTTCATTTTAGGCTACCTTGTTTGGACCCTTGACCAGCTATTTTGTCTTCCTCCCCCATTGAACAGCAATGTGACAAAATATGCCTATGTTAAGCATCAGAAAATGCTCCCTCTAAACAAGGTTTCCAAATATCAATTCAAGATGAGAGAGCAAAGAACCTTTGAAATTACCCTGCCTAGGAGGCTACTTTCTTGAAGGCAGGATGAGGTAAAGGTATAGAGGAAATCACTTTGGGGTATGACCATGACTCTGTGTATGGCAAAAAGGAAACCGAGTTAATGTGCTATCTGGTGTCTTCCTACTTTATTCTTGCAAACTGCTAATCTTAACTGCTTGTAGCTGCAGAGATAGGTTAAGGACTATCAATGCCTTCTTAAAGCCAGTGAAAAACTCTCGTAACAATTCTACTTTCCATTTACTACTCTTAGAACTATAATTTGTGAGAACTTTATGTGTGTGGTTGCTTAGATCTCTCTAAAAAGAAATTTTATCATCCATATTTTGTAATTGTTAAGTGATCAATGAAAATGGACATTTTTCAGTGGATGATCTGTAAACTCCCAGAAATCATGTCAAACTCTGCTTTAAATACCTAAAAGCAAAATTAATTAATTAACTAATTAATTAAACCTACCTGAAGTTTTACTGAAATAATCAGTGAGGAAGGAATTGTAGAAAGACAGGGTTACAAATACAAGGTGAAGTGATTACTTGGCAGATTGGACTCAGGAGAGAACTGAAGGAATTCTGATCTATCATAATCTTAAGAGACCTGATGATAGAATACCACTCCCTACTGGAGAGTCAGGGTCTCTGTTGGATCTATATGAATGTTTTTCTTCATTACAAAGAAGTATTCAATTAAAAGGGATAGTCATAGGGGAAATGAATCTGGTATAAAAATAAAAGATACAAATAAACATGTTTAAAGCAAATAAATAAAAATAACTGAGTAAATACTTGGCTAGAAAAAGAAAAAAATATAAATTCTGTATCAATTTCTTTTTCTCTTTGTTATTTTTCAGGCAACCAAAACTTTTAACATGGGATCATGTGTCAGCTAATTGGGGATAACTTTTGATCCAACTGCTTGGATAAGCAATTTTCCACAGTACATGGAAGTATAAAATTAATTCAAAAGCTCCCAGTGTGGTCCATGCATTCCATCTAAATTGGTGACCCATTTCTATCCACTAGAAGATGAGATGGATAAAGTCTTAAATCTCACTCTCACTCACTCTCATTCTCTCCTTTTGTCTGAATTCAGTCATTTGAATGGCAAAAGCTATAGTGAGGGCAGTCGACATACTTACTTGTGAACTGTAGTTCTCCCAGATCATTTGCCTGGGCTGTTGAAAGAAAATGTTGCCCTTCCTCTGCTGTTTTTTCCTCCTTGATTTCCATGGTCAATAGTCTCGGGAATTTACTTCTATTTATCTAATTTTTTTAGTTTCACTAAGTGAAGGCTTCCAAGATGTCCAAATTAGGGTTGCTGGGGGCTCTGGGTACAGATGCGGGTCTCCTCAATGATGATCTGCACTGAGAACATAGTAATAAGCAGTAAGGACACGAGATGCTTCAAAGCTTACCGGACAGCATGCATAGGCCTGGATGTTGTAGGTAACTTCTACCCTCATGAGCTTATGCTCCCTGTCACAACGTCCCACCCACCAAGCCAAGTCTTGCACAATCCAATGCCTTTTTGCCACTAATGGAATACGTGGCAACGTTCAGTCTCTCCAGCTGCTCCCCAAGCAATTAACGTGTTGCAAAACTAGAGAGTGGAATTATCAAAACTGAAATGTGAAATCCTTTTCCTATAGCACAGATTCTACAGCTCAGCGGGCAGCTATCACGGCTGTTAACTTAAACATGAATTCGATTTAGCAGTAACCCCAGACGGCAACTTGACAAAAGGACCAGTGGGATTTACTAGGGTGAGTGTGTCTATCATTCCTCCTATTAGAACTGTCCCTTATGTGCAGGTTCTCAACTCTCCTTGCCAGAGCACTGATCGTCAATGAGAGGAGATAATTTACTGTGACATAGCTCCTCCATGAGGAACCAAGTTAGATGTGGGAGTTTCTGACCCTCTTATCAAGCACTGGATCTGGTGCTCCTCTACTAGTCTAACTGTTTAATGATCAGGCATTAGAGACAGGAGGGCTATATTCATGTTTATATATTTATACATATATATATATGCATTTATATATTCATATATATATTATACATAACATATATCTATATATTTATTTATATATACATACATATTATATATAACATATATATATGCACATTTATAAAATATATCCACCTATATGTGCTGTACATATATATGTATATATGCATATCTTACTGTGTGTGTAAAAATGCATAAATATACAGAAACACATATGCTTACCTGTGTGTATTTACATGCACATGTTATTCATTTATTATCTCCTTGAAGGCAAGGACTATCTTGTATTCCCCCATACATTGTATGGTACCTGGCATATGGTAGGTGCTTAATCAATGTTTGATTGACTAATATAAATAAATATATGTTAAACTGGAATTCCTAACAAGGCAAAACCTAGCACTTTTGATTCGTATTAACATAAGATAGAAACCTCAAGACATTTAAGATCCTATGACACAAGTATCTCACCTAGTTAGGAATTCATCCTGACATTGAGCATAGTACATATAAACAAAAAGGAAGTAGGGAAAAATCAATGTTGCTTTAAAAGACGTTAGCAGTTGAATTAAAATGTACAAAAATCATTAAATACTCCCTCCCCCACTTTCACTTTTAACTCAGCCTGGTTTTATTTTCAAGATGGGTAGGATTTCAATCAAAACAAATCATCAATTATCATTCCTTGTTGTACTTAACAAGGAGACCTTCAGCTGGATTTGAATTATAATCTTTTTAACTTCACCTGGGACAAATTAAATAAAAAAAAAACCACTTAAAATTTCAACCAATAATGTAATCGAGTTGTAGATCAATACATGTTGTGAGTTGATCCAAAAATAGTTTCAAAGGGAGAGGACAGTTCTACCATCTACCATCAGCTAAAAAGAATTCAAATTTGAACAGAAAATCAGTGGGCATTTTTTTTTATCTTTTAAGCATTTGTTCATTGCTTCTGAGAAGAACAGGAAATAAAAATAGAGAGCAACATTCTCCCAAAAGCCTAAGGAAGGCCATATAGTATAGTGGGAAAAGTGCTGGACTTAAGAGTTAAAAGCAAGTCTCAGTTCTCATACTTAGGAACTATGTGGCCTTAGACAATAAACAACGTTTCCGAGCCTCAATTTCCTCATGGAAAAGTGAGAATTTTACAAAGGACTAGAACAGTGTTCAGTAAGCAGTTAATAAGGATTTACAAAATGGAAATGAATTAACTAAATGATCACTAAGATAGGTCTGATGATGTAGTAATTCATTGGTATATTCTTTCATGTGACAAATATTTATCAAGCATCTATTAAGTATAAGTCATTGTAATGATATAAAGAACACAAGGACATATCACACCAACTTTTGCAATCATAGCTCACAATCCAAAAGGAGTAAACCACAGAAATTATTTATATGTAGGCAAATTCATACTCAATAAAATACTGTGCTTATTTCTTTGTGGTAAAAGGGTATGGAGGTGAAAAGAAGCAGTGATCATGCAGAACTATAGAAATGGCCAGGTTCATATTTTTACAAATATAACAAAACAATAAAACACCACTTTGTTCCAAAAGACGTAATCTCTCCTCTGTAGAAGAGGACATTCAACGGCATAAAGCCAATGGCATAAAACCAAGAAAAAAGGAGTTATTGCTTGGCATTCTTTGAAGAAAAAAAAAATTTCCACAGTGTCTCCTATGAATTGCAGGAAAAAACAAAATTCTTAAAACCAACATTTGACATATTTACTGAAAGCTAAGGAAGTGTTCTCTAGCTTTGTTTTGATGCCATTTTGTGACTGCTCAGTAAAACAGTGAGTCTTACAAAAAGTAAAAGAATTTACCAAATCAGAGAAATATATTTTCACCAATGCTTCTTCCTTTCTTATTAAAGATACACCAAAAAGAGTAAAAAAAAAAAAAAAAAAAACAAAGTATAATTAGTATTTTGAATTTCCAAGTATAATGGCCTCTAACTTCCATTTGGATCTATCCTCTTTGGTTTTGGTGAATTTTGTTTCAGATGCAAAATTCTGAGTTCAGTACAATCTATCTAAATTCCAAATTAGGAAAATTCCTTTAACATGGGCAGAGGGTGGGCTTCTATCTAACATTACATATATAGTTTTAGGATTGTTGGTAGTTTAAGAAAAAATGAGCTTACTGGAAATATTTGACTAACAAAATGGCATATTTTAGTATATTATCTATAGATAGATATGTATTAAGTGGGGAAATGGGACTTATCTTGGAACTTGCCTCATTCTTGGTCCAATTTTCCTTAATCCCTTCCAATTATTTATGACAGCTCAGTTCTCCCTTTAAACAAAATCTTCTTTTCTGCAATGTGGATGGAGCTTCTCTCCTTTATACAAATTGTTTAAGAAGTAGCTCATTTTCACACAATGGATTTGATTGATTCAAAAAGGTATACAGGTAGTTCCTACCCAATTTTATTGATTAAATCAATTAGAAAGTACTCTTAGATAGGCAAGACATTAAAGTCCATAGTTTTAGCCCCACCTTAAATGCATTTAAGATATCCAATCTGAAATAACATGCTATAAAATAAAATGCACTGGGGAGAAAATATATTTAAGTTTTATCATGGCTAATTAGAATAAAGAAACAGAAAATAAGGAAGAAAAGGGGAAAAATATAAAGAGGGAAGAGGCAGAGTGACAACAAATGAAAAACAAATACAAAAAATAGCGAAAAAACATTTCCATTTTGGGGGCTTTGTAATTGCATTCAGTCATTTAAGTTATGTCTAGTTTTTCTGGCAAAAACACTGCAGTGGTTTGCCATTGTCTTTCATTTTACACATGTAGAAATTGAGACAGAGTTAAGTAATCAAAGTCACACAGCTAATGAATGTTTGAGAGTGGAATGGAACTCAGGTAGTCCTGACTCCAGACTACACATACACTATACCATCTAGCTTCTCATGAGCTTAAATTTAAGACTTAAAAGGTAATTGTTGCATTTTTCTGACTATTATTATAATATCATCCCCTCAGTACCTGGTCCACACCTTATTATTGTTTATTATTATTATTATTATTATTATTATTATTATTATTCATAAGGTCATTACTTATGAAATGTAGTCAAACTAGAATTTTACCTAAGGACAAACTACTTCCTTCACTTTCCTTGGAGTATAATTCTAAGTCAAGATGGTGATTTAAGACAGGTGATTTTTTACCAATAGCTGTACCCTCCCTAAGCTAATTCTAATGTCTTCATACATTTTTCATCTGATCTCTAACTCTATTTCAGAGATACAGAAAGGATTAAAAGTGTTTTCAATATTACTTAAGGAAAAAAATTAGCAATGATCATTATATTAAATAGTTACTCTATCATTAAAGAAAGGACATACATTTTTTAGGCTATGCATGTACATTCATTTTTTTACATATTTCCATATGAGTTGTGTTGGAAGAGAAGTCATAATAAAAGGGAAAAAAAACAGGAAATAAAAAGGTAAAAATAGTATACATTGGTCCACATTTGATCTCTATAAGTTTCCTCTCTGGATGCAGATGGAGTTTTCCAGACAAAATTTATTGGAATTGCCTTGGATTACTGAATTGCTGAGAAGAAGCAATTCTATCATAGTTGATCATCACACAATCTTGTTGCTGTGTACAATGTTTTCCTGGTTCTGCATGCTTCACTCAGCATCAGTTCATGTAAATCTTTCCAGGTTTTTCTAAAATTATCCCATTCATCATTTTTGATAGGATAATAATATTCCATTTCTTTCATATACTATAACTTATTCAGCCATTCCCTAGCTGATGGACATCACTTCATTTCTAATTCTTAGCCACTACAAAAAGAGCTGCCACAAATATTTTTGCACATGTAGATCCTTTAACTCTTTCATGGTTTCTTTGGTATATAGACCCACTAGTGGTATTGCTAGATTAAAGGGTATTCACAGTTTGATAGCTCTTTGGGCACAGTTCCAAACTGCTCTCCAGAATAGTTGGATCAGTTTACAACTCCACCAACACTGTACCAATGTTCCAGTTTTCCCATATCCCCTGCAACATATATCATTATCTTTTCCTGTCATCTTAGCCAATCTGAGAGGAATAAGATGGTATTTTAATTTGTATTTTTCTAATCAAGAGTGATTTAGAGAATTTTTACACATATCTATAGATGGCTTTAATTTCTTCATCTGTTCACATCCTTTGAACATTTATCAATTAGGGAATGACTTGTATTCTTACATATTAACTTGGTTCTCTATATATTTTATAGAGATATAATTATAGAGATAGAAATATATTTATATTCTCCATATATTTTAGAAACTTTATCAGAAACCATGGCTGTAAAAAAATTGTTTCCTAGCTTTGTTTCCCTTCTAATCTTGGCTGCATTGATTTTGTTTGTGCAAAATGTTAATGTAATCAAAAATTATCCATTTTGCATTTTATAATGTTTTCTATTTCTTGTTTGGTCATAAGTTCCTTCCTTCTCCAAAGATTTGTTAGGTAAACTACAATTGCTCTCCTAATTTGCTTATAGTACTACCCTTTTTGCCTAAATCATATACCAATTTTGGACTTATTATAGTATGGAGTGTGAGATGTAAGTCTATGGCAAGTTTCTGACATATGATTTTCCAATGTTCCCAGGAATTTTTGTCAAATACTGAGTTCTTATCCCAGAAGTTGGAGTCTTTGGATTTATCAAATAGTAGGTTACTAGAGTCTTAGATTATTGTGTTTTGTGTACGTAACCTATTCTACTAATCCACCACTCTATTTCTTAGCCAATACGAAATAGTTTTGATGAGTGCTATTTTATAGCATAGTTTTAGATCTGGTACTGTAGTCCAATGTTCTTTGCATTTTCCCCATTCCCTTGATATACTTGACTTTTTTCTTTTTCTAGTTGAATTTTGTTATGCTTTCTAGCTCTATAAAATCATTTTTTGGCAGTTTGATTAGCATGGCACTTGATCTTTTCTTTTTTCAGATGATTGATTTCTAGTTTGATTAGTATGGAACTGAATTAGTAGACTAGTTTAGGTAGAATTATCATTTTTATTATATTAGCTTGGCCTACCTATTAGCTATTGATATTTTTCCAGTTGTTTAGATCTGACTTTATTTGGGTAAAAAGAGTTCTGTAATTGTTTTCATATAGCTCTTAGTTTGTCTTGGCAGTAAATGCTCAAATATTTTCTTTTGTCTATCTTTATTTTAAATGGAATTTCTCTGTCTCTTACTGCAGGGCTTCGTCAGTAACATATAAAAAAACTGATGATTTGCACAGGTTTATTTTATAACCTGCAACTTTTCTAAACTTGTTAATTGTTTCAAATAGTTCTTTGGTTGATTCTTTGGATGCTCTAAGTATACCATCATATGATCTGTAAAGAGTGATAGTTTGATTTTTCTCATTGCCTATTTTAATTCCTTCTATTTCTTTTTCTTTTCTTATTGCTAGAGCCAACATTTCTAGTACAATATTGAATAATTTGGTTATAGTGGGTATTTTTATTTCACCCCTGATCTTACTGGCGATGCTTCTAGATTCCCCCCATTACATATTATGCTTGCTAATGGTTTTAACTAGATGCTGCTTATCATTTTAAGGAAAACTCTATTTACTTTTATGCGCTTTAGGGTTTTTAATAGGAATGAGTGCTGTATTTAGTCAAAATAATTTCTGCATTTATTGAGATTATCATGATTTCCATTAGTTTTGTTATTGATATGTTCAACAAGGCCACTGTTTTCTTTATATTGAACCAGCCCCTGCATTCCTAGTATAGATCCCATTAAGTCATGGTGTATTATCCTGCTGATGAATTGTTGTAATCTCTTTGCTAATGTTTTATTTATATTTATATTTATATTCATTAAGGAGAATAGCTTATGATTTTTCTTTCTCTGTTTTAGTTCTTGCTGGTTCAGATATCAGTACCATATCTATGTCATAAAAGGAATTTGGCAAGACTCTTTCTTCACCTATTTTTCCAATTAGTTGATAGAATATTAGAATTAATTTCTCTTTAAATGTTTTGTAGAATTCATTTGTAAATCCAACTACTCTGGCAAATTTTTCTTGGGGAGTTCATTGATGGCTTGTTCAATTTCTTTTTTCTAAAATGGGGTTAAGTATTTTTTTCTTCACTGTTAATATGGACAATTTATATTTCTATAAATATTTACCCATTTCAATTAGATTGGCATTTATTACAGTGAGGCAAAATACATCCCAATTATTGTTATAATTTCTTCTTCATCAGCTGCAAGTTATTCCTTTTCATTTTTGATGCTCATAACTTGGTTTTCTTTTTTTCTTTTTCTAGTCAAATTAAGTTAATTTATCTATTTTGATTTTTTAAAAAATAAAAAACAACTCTTAATTTTATGTTAGCTAAATAGTTTTCTTACTTTCAATTTTATTAATCTATTCTTTGAGTTTCAGAATTCCTAATTTTGTATTTAATTGGGAGTTTTTAATTTATTCTTTTTCTAACTTTTTTAGTTGCATGCTCAATTCACTGATCTTCTTAATTGTATTCATATAACTATTTAGAGATATAAAATTTCCCCTGAGAATTATCTCATATGCTTTGGGATATTGTCTCATTATTTTAATTCTCTTAAATGAAATTGATTATTTCTATGATTTGTTGTTTGACATGGTCAATTTTTATGTAAGTGCTATGTACCATTGAGGAAAAGATATTTCTTTTTATCCCTATTTGATTTTCTCCAAAGGACCATCATATCTAAGTTTTCTAAGATTCTATTAAACTTCTTAATTTTTTTCTTGTTTATTTTGTTGTTTGATTTACCTAATTCTCAGAGGGGAAGGTTGAAATCTCTCAATAGTATAGTTTTGTTATGTGTTCTTGTAATCAATATAACTTTTCTAAGAATTTGGCTGCTGTACCACTTGGTGCCTCTAGTACTGATATTACTTCATTGTCTATGGTACCTTTTAATAAGATATAGCTTCTTTTTCTCTTTTAATCAGATCTATTTTTGCTTTTGCTTTGTCTGAGGTCAGAATTGTTTTTATATTCAGCTGAAGCATAACATATTCTGCTCCGGCTTTTTACCCTTACTCTGTGTATCTTTTTTATATGTTCTTTTAAATAACATATTATTAGAATTCTGGTTTTAGTCTTCTCTGCTATTTGGTTCTGTTTTAGGGGAAAATTCATCCCATTTACATTAACAGTTATGATTACTATCTGTGTATTTTCCTTGATCTTATATTCTCCCTTAGATATACTTTTTCCCCTCTCACTAGACCCTCTTCACTAATATTTTGTTTCTGACCCTGTGCTTCCTTCTTTTACTCATTCCTTCTACCGTTTGTCCTCCCTTCTATTCAGAGCCTCCCTTTTCTTTCCGCTTTCTCTTCTGAATTAAATTTATATACCCTACTGAGTGAATACATAATTTCCTCTTTTGAGTCAAACCTGATGAGATCAAACTTCAGACAATGTTATCTTGTCTTTTGTGCTTTATTATGTGATCTAATTTACCCCATTTCATCTCTCTTCTCCTCCCAGCACAATCCTTTTTCCATCCCTTAATATCTTTTTTATAACTTCACATCAGAATCAAGTTATACCCACATCCTTTGTCTATGTATGTCCCTTCTAACTGTCCTAATAAAAAAATACAATTCTCAACAGTTACAGATACCATCTTTCCATGTAGAGATGTAAACTTTTAAACTTTTAAACAATGATTTTTCTTTGCTATTTACCCTTTTATGCTTCTCTCAAGTTTTGTATTTATAGATCAAATTTTCTGTTTAGTTCTGGTCTTTTCAATAGAAACGATTCAAAATCCCTTACTTTATTGAAGATCCATCATCTCCCCTGAAAGATGATGTGCAGTCTTGCTCGATAGTTGATTCTTTGATTACAATCCAAAATTCTTTGCCTTCCAGATTATAGTATTGCAGGCTGTCCAATCTGTTATTGTAGAAGATGCCAAATCTTGGGTAATCCCGGCTGTGGTACCTTAATACTTGTTTTGTTTTGTTTCTGGTAGCCTATAGAATTTTATTTTTCCTTGAGTTTATAGTTCTGGAGTTTTGCAACAATATTTCTTGGAGTTTTCCTTGGGGGATGCTTTTGAGAAAATGATTGATGAATTCTTTCAATGACAATTTTGCCCTCTAGTTTAAATATATCAGGACAGTTTTCCTTCATGATCTCTTAAAGAATGCAATTCAGGATCTTTTTTTATTGTGGCTTTCAGGTATTCAAATAATTTAATTCCAGAAGACATAATCTTCTAGATCTATTTTCCAAGTCAGATGATTTTCCAATGAAATATTTTCCATTTTCCCCATTTTTTTCATTCTTTTTGATGTCCCAGAGCCAGTTTCCATTTGTTTGGTTGTAGTTTTTATGTAAAATTTTCTGCAGTTAGCTTTTATATCTCCTTTTTCATTTGACTAATTTTACTTTCCAAGTTTTGTTTTATTCAGTGAATTGATTTTGCATTTGGCCAATTGTATTTTTTAAGGATTGTTTTCCTTTTCTAAGCTATTAACTTTCTCTTACATACCTTATCCCACCCACCCCCAATTTTTCTCCCACCTCTTCTTAGATTTTTAAAATCCTTTATGAGCTGTGATTAAGACTCTCCCATTGGCTTTCCCAGACACTGTCTGAACTGGTCTAAGCATCCCTTTCACCCCAAAGAGAATGACCTTTATTGAAGTCCTTCCAATTTATCTTGAGCTGGAAAAATGTTTCATACTGTCTCTTCATAAGCTCTGTTGTTTGCAGATTCTATTCAGAGTCTTGGTTTCATGTGGTTTTTGAGGGAAAAGGGGATTGCTCGAGGAGCAACCTGGCTTTATTCCACCATTTATGATACATGTTCTTTTAAAATTAACTGGATGAGCTAGACATCAGCTGGGTGGCACAGTGGGTAAAGCACTAACTTTGTATAGGAAAGAACCTTCCTTTACCCCTTAATGGCTATATGACCCTGAGGTTCCATTTCCTTATCTGTAGATGAAGAATTGTATCCTAGCTAGAAGGATTTTAAAAATCTAAGAAGAGGTGGGAATGGACAAAGCTCTCACATTTGTCATTCCTTTTCCACCTGTTTCTCAAACACTCCATATAATTCCAATCTCAAAAGAAGAATGCTACTCGAATTCCCTTTGCCAGTATTATTCCATCCATCCATCTTGGCTTTTTTGATGCAGAAATAGAGGCTCAGAGTGACTGTTACCAGAATCTTGCCATTAAAAGCAGGGTTTCAAAGCTAACAAACCGAATTCAGAGTTTTGGTTTCCAACAGGTTGGAGACATTCCAAAATGACACATCATTCAGGGGAAATCTTAAAGGAGGTGGGATTCCCAAAGGCAAGGCATGTGTAGGCAGTTTCAAGGTATCAGTAAAATCCTTTAGGAGGTAAGGTTTAAGGACATGATGTAGGTGAAATATCTCAGCCAGAAATCTTTGCTCCTTCCTCTTCCAGGAAAATTGCCTACCACCATAAAAATGTACCACAAAGTTCTATACTGTTCTACATCATGTTTTAGATCTGCCAGAGTTTCATATCAATCAACAAACAATTTAAGTGTCATGGACAATACAGTCCTGTAGAAGAAAGATCCTGAGACATCATCCCAAGGGAAGGGTGGGGAAGAGGCCATGAAGCACCACACCCCTCACATAAAGACATTAGGGCACCCTGAGGTCACTACTCAGTAGACTGCGGGTACAAGGAGTGGGACTAAGGGAGAGGATGGTGGAATGGTGGTCCATGGAAGAACTTATCTGGGGCTAGAAGAGGACTGTTAACTTTTTTTTTAACCAATCATTCTTACTAAGTACTATGTTCAGTCATTTCTGTAACAGTGCAGATGCTCTAAGTTGCTCTAAATTTCAGTATCCTGAAGGAAATGTCTCAGTCACTCCATCCTAGTAATAATTTTACTCCCAGAAAAAAATATAACAGTGGTCATGATCTTGTACTGAATTTACATCACACACATGGCTCTCAGGCATCATCCTTAGTTCACATGGACTGTTTTGCTTTAAAAAAAAAAAAGTTTGACTGTCTAGCAAAGACAGTAGACTTTAAGTTAGAATTGCCAGGTTTGAATTTTGTCTCTTTTACCCAAAAATGTATAGCCTAGTCATGTAAGTTGTCAGCTAAATGGTACAATGGATAAAGCAATGATCTAGGAATGAGGATGATTCATCTTTATGAGATCAAAATCCTGTCTCAGACACTTGCTAACTGTGTGTCCCTGGGTAAGTCATTTACCCATTTGCCTCTCTTTCCTCTTCTATAAAATAAATTGAAGAAGACAATGGTAAACTACTCTGGTACCAGCTAGGAAGTGTTAAGTGTCTGAGGGAAGATTTGAACTCAGGTCTTCCTAACTTTAAGGCTGGTGCTCTATCCACTGGGCATCTAGTTGCCCCTAACCTTGTACTTTTTAAATGTTTGACACTTTATTGATTTTCTTTTCTTCTTTCCTTTTTTCTTTCTTTTTCATCTATCACTACCTACTCATACCTACTCACCTTCTCAAAAAGCAGTCCAAAGAATGTTGGAACTTCTTAGTATAGCAATATGGCAGTTCCTGACATAGTCTCTGTTTATGCAGAACCTTTGTGTCAGAGAGAAACTTAATTCTCTGGATTGGTTTTTGTTCCCAACATATGTCTCCCTAGCACCTCAAAGTCAACATGTCTACAACTAAAATGACTTTTTCTCCTCAAAACTGTTCCCCTTTTATCTTGGGCATTATCATTATTTATCCTTATTTGAAACTGCAATTTTTTTCTGATTTTACCTTTTCAATAAACACAGCAGTTTGTCCAAGGTTTGTTGTAAGGAAAAAAAAAAAAAAACTTTTGCAATATCTGTCATATCCATCCTCCCTTCTCTTTATTTCCACAGCTGCTCCCATCGTGCAGACTCTCATTATCACCTGCCTGGAATATTACAATAGCCTCCTAATCAATCTTCCTACTTCCCCTGTCTCTTTCTTCCAATCTATCATAGCCAGAATACTCCTCCTTCTGGGCAGATTTGATCATGTCCCTCTATACTCAAAACGATCAAGACCCTGAACAATTTTGTTTCTATTCCTTTCAAGCTTTATTTTACAGTAACATACACTATATTCCAGCCAAATTGAAACTCACTATGCCCTATAAATACATCTTGCTTCGACAAATTATTTTCAATCTGACCTCGATATAACTTGTTAGGAGCCAATTGTTTCATGTAGTCTCCCCTTTAGATAGGGAACGTCTTTTACCTTTCCATGTATCTCCCATTTTTTAACAGTAATGGTACATAATAGGAACTTAATAAATGCTCAATGACTGACAGACATACTGAATTGTTCAATCGCAGTATTTCCTTTGCTTGGTATATCTTTTATTCTTATCTCTATTGATTGAAATCCTGTCTATATAGAAATTTAATTAAATTTGATTTAATGAAATTCAATGAATGAATTAACTTTTGCCTAAAGTTTTATCATGATCTCTTCCCTCCTTTCTGCTCATCTGAAGGAATTTGGAAGTGATAACTTCTCTGTAGGAAGTGAGACAAGTGATGAACCCCCTTCCTCCAGAGAAATTAAGGTGGTACAAAAAAGGGCATGGGGATTATGCATCCCATTGTGCTTGAGAGAGCAAATTTGTTCAGTTGTGATCATACCTTTTGAAGTCAATATTTCTGTGGAAGAGCTGATCTGACTGTAAGTGACTAATTGGAACTGGGTCACAGAAGACCATCCTTTACAGGTTATGGCAACAACATTGGTGAGATGCTAAGGTACTTGCTCTTCTTAAAAGTACAAGAGAAGTCTAAGGTTGAAAATATAAATTCCCTGACCTTGAAGCAATCCATGCTATACTTACAGTATAAATGTTTTATTGCCCTTCCCAGGTTGGATGTAAGTTTCTTGAAAGGAGGGACCTACTTCCCCTCTCCCTGAGGTCCTTTCCTCCCTCTTATTGGAGGCAATGTGGGGTGGACACTGGAGCCTTCTCTTCAGAGTCTCCAAGATTTAAGCAGGGTTATTTCCCATCCTGCTACTTTTCTACTTCATCATCTCCAGAAACTCAACAGCAACTTCATCCAGAAGCTGCTTAACTTCAAACTCACCCAGAAACTTCATCTGCAAGATCAAACTCTCTTCCCTCCTAAGTCTATTTTCAGCCAGCTGTCAAACTTTATCATGATCCCAAGTCAGGTAATTTCCACAGCTCCAGTTCAGTTTTTTTTAATGTTTTTACCCTCATCAGATTGTGAGAAAGGAATATGCTCCATTAATCTTTGCATCTCCATTACTTAGCACCATGTTAGACACATAGTAAGAGCTTTTTGACTTTACTGTTTGCATTAAGCTCTGAATCCATCCCTATAATTGAAATGCTAGGATTGGTGGATGAGTTGGTGGCAAGATCATCTAACCTATTACATCAGAACAAGTTTCACATCATCTCCATCCATTCATCCACGAGGAGACTTGGGTCTATCCAGTTATTTGGCCACGACATGTTCCCAATTGACTAAGCGCTATAATTTCCATCTCTCGGTCTGGAAACAGTAATCAAATATATACTCCCACTGCTATTGGAAAGAGCATGATAATAGATTTGGGACTCTACTCACTTTGACTTCTCAGTTCAGATTCCTTCCCAAGAGCAGCCACAACTCCCTCATATGCATTTTCTTCTCTTATTAAAATTAAAACTCTTTCAAGATAGGGGCAACTTTGCTTTTATAATTGAAGTTCCCAATGCCTAGCACAGTGTCAGGCACATCATAGGTAATTAATAAAGGCTTTTTTTATTTGCTCACTCATTCGTTTACTGTTCATAATGAAGGGTCTCCAATTCAGACAGTGGAAGACAGTGATTAAAGCAAGTAAATAGTAAAAATGATCTTAGAAAAGGGACTTAGAAAACCTGGGTTCAAATTCTATATTTAAGAGCTATATGATCTGGTCAACTCACTTCAGAACTTTCTATTTCCTCATCTAGAAAGTGGGGATAATCACACTTTATTTATATCCCAAAGGGGTTATTTCAAGTGAAATTCATAAAGTATTTTGTAAAGTTTAAATTTTATTAGAAAGTACCTTTTTTTTCTACAATTATCTTAAGAATTTGGGGGATGTTGGGAAATGGGGGTGGGGTTATACTTATTTGTATAATGCCCCACGTTCCTACTAAATTACATGAGGATAGGATCCACATCGTCTATGATCTGTGTGTCTTCCCTAGAATTCCACATTTCACAAAGACTTGTTTGATGCTTTTTCAAGTTGCTCAAACTGAACATTAGGTATACTTAGATTCAGCTATACAACAAAATCAATAGAGCTAAGTGGCCCAATGCTTTAGGAGGACTTGGGCAGATGGTATAAAGGCTGCTAGAAACTAGGATTTTGATGTCCCTGTGAGCAGAAGATTCTGCAGGAGTATCAAAGCTTTGTACTTGGGGGCAGAGGATGGAGGAAGCTGGCCCTGAATTTGAATCTGATCTCAGAAGCTTATTAGTTGTGCTTTCCTGGGCACATTATTTAATGTCTGTTTATCTCTGTTTTCTATTCTAAAAAATGGGATAGAGATAGTACCCACCTTCCAGAATTATTAGGAAGATCAAATGAGGGGGCAGCTAGAGGTGGCGCAGTGGATAGAGCACCAGCCCTGAATTCAGGAGGACCCGAGTTCAAATCTAGTCTCAGACACTTAACACTTCTTAGCTGTGTGACCCTGGGCAAGTCACTTAACCCCAGCCTCAGAAAAAACAAAAAACAAAAAAAACAAAAAAAACCAGGAAGATCAAATGAAATATGTTAAGTTCTTAGCACAATTCCTGGTATATAATAGGCATTAGTTATCTGTAATAGTAAGAAGTAGTAGTAGTAATAATAGTAGTAGTATCTTTAATTATTTTTAACACTTTATTATATTTGCAGTTTTATAATATTTGTAATATGTATAATAATCTATAGTTATAATGTTTATAATTTTATATATAATTTAGAATTACCTTTATTTATAATCATTATAATAATAACTATAGACAACATCATAATATAGTGTGGATAATTATTATTGTTGTCTCTATTATTATTATTATTGTGAATGTGTCAAAAATTCGGTTGCTGTTTCATATCATCATTATGGAAACGGAGGTGGACATGCATTAACAGATATAAGGGGGAAGTAAACCAGATTTCCTCAGCAGGTAAGTCAAGCCTGACTGCTATCAGTAAACTCTGTTGTTATTTTTATTATCTTATTGAATAAGAACCAGGTAAATTTGTGACATGTAAGAGGGGCCTGTAGCTTTGTCAGAATTTCACAGAGAAAATATACTATTTTTGATATATATTCGTGTCTTCTCAAGTTCCAGGAATGTGGCCCAGAGAATGATGTGTTCTCCCCTTGTCTCTCATGGCCTTGGGACTTCTCATCTGACTGAGGGCTGGCCTTCTGGTATTAGATGACTTCATGATGATATATGTTTCCTATGACAGCACCTTTGACAAACCACTTACTTTGAACCTGACTTATCTACCTAAGGGATGGCTTCAGAAGTCCATCCTAAAAGGGAGTAAGAATGAGAAGTTGGAAGAGGCTGAAAGAATGCAATAGAGTACAGTTAGGGTCCCTCCACATGTTCCAGCCAAAAAAAAGTAGCCCCCAAGCCTCCTCTTACCATAATTCAATTTCCAGAGTAATTCACTACACCACTGTCTTTTACACTCATTCATTATTTTAACCAAATTTCACCTTACCAAAATATTTAGGACAAGAATGGTTCTATTGGTGATTTTATGGAACTACAGTATGTCCTCTACATAGAGATGGCCCTGATTCTAGAAGCACCTCAGTCTTACATAAATCCAATACTAGGGCCCTCTTACCCAATATGAAGTCTTTACCCCAAATAACCATTGTGCTAGTGAGGAAAAGTGTACAATATTCTAATTTATACCATCAATAAAATTTTAAAAAAAATTATCTCAGTGAAAGGAAAAAAAAACTTCTAAATATGGAAACTGAGTAATGAGTTGTCAAGGATAACAAAGAAAGGCAATATATTCAGACAGCACGTGTTCAGATCCCAGTTTGGCTGCTTCCTAGCTGTGCAATCCTGGCCAAGTCAATTTACCCCTGTAGATATTTGCTTAGTTATTGATTAAGGAGGTAAGAGCCCTCACAAAAGCAAGTGATCTCTAAATTCTCTCTTAGCTCTATATCCCATGATCCTTTGTAGGGCTGAAGTTTGATAGGCATAGGAACACTCTAGTCCAGAAATTCTCAATTTGGGGAATATGAAGTAAAAATAAAATTTAATTGTATTTTGATATAATTGGTTAGTTTTGTGGCTATGTATTTTATGTATTTAAAACTACTATTCTGAGAAGGGTTCCATAGGTTTCACCCAAGGGCCAAAAGGCAAATATGACCAGAAGAAAAAATTAGGAAACTCTGCTATCGTGTCAGACATTGCTATTTAGTAGCTGGTTCTGCTTGCTTCCATCTGATTTTTCTTTCATAGTAGTCCTTTGGAGATGGATTGCCTTAAATCACTGGATAGAATTACCTGACAAAAGCATTCTTGCTTTTTTTCTTATTCCTTTAGTGTAGGGGAGGCAGGGAGTAAAGGAAGAAAAAGACATAGGGGATGCTTTCTTTTCCTTTGCTTCTAAATATAATCCAGTCTTTACTTCAGTTATTTTTTTCTACTAAAACTAAACCTATTTGCAAAGGGAGTCAATAGAAAACTTTACCTCATTTCACGGAGTCAGTATGACAGAATGAATCGGGCTCTCAATGTAAAGTCAAGAAGGTCTATTCAGATACCAACTGTGTGACACTCCCCTCCTCTGGCTTCTGGCCTTGGTATTTCTCAGCTAAATGAAGAAGATGAAATATATGTGCTCTCAGGTACTTGTGAGTTCTAGATTTATGAACCTCTGGCAGATAACTTTATAAAGTCATATTTCCATTTCTAAAGTCTTCTCTTACTTATCAGGATTCTGCTACCCAGGCTCCTCTCAAAATCAGATCTGAAGATTTGCTTGGGATTTTTTTTTCTTTTTGAAGGGAGTAGTAAAGGAGCGTAGCTTTTAAGAGGCATAAATACTCCAAGAATCTTCAAAGAATCAATGAACGAGAAAATAGACTTTTAAAAAAATTACTTCTGTCTATGCATAGTATCCTACAAGAACAAAGGAATTATTTTCTCGTAGCTTCCAAAAAAACAATAACTCTCTTTGGCGTTAATTATACATCCCCATTCACAAATAAAACCCCTCTTCCAGTGAGTATAAATAGTTGTTAAACCACCGAAGCAATAATTTTTAAATAAAACTAACATTTCTCAAAAATGCAATAATAGAAAGCATCATAATAGGGAACTCTTTTGAATAATTATTTTAACTGGTGCTGTTTAAGAAGTTGCCAGTCAAGGTTCTCACAGTAAGTGGGTTCCTTGAGATTGTGGGAACATAAAGTTTGAAAGAGACCTTAGAGCAGACCTCATTCAGCCCCTTCTTTACTATTAAAAAATGAAGGCTCAAAGAATATGAAACAACATGTATCAAGGTTATATGGCTAATTAGAAGCAGATTTCAATTTCCTGGTGTATTGCTGATATCCCTGTCTTCTTTTTTTTTAATTACAGTATACTTTTACTATTGGTAGTAATCCCTACTCCTGTGGATCCCAGAAGAATCTAGGTCTACAATAAAGCTCACTGGACATGAAGTATAAGTAGTTTCAAACGGAACTTGAATTCCAAATTTAAGCTTCAGAAGACCTTTGGAATATAATGAAACAGTCATAAAGAAACATGCCCTTAAGGTCTTTTCTGTCATTCACTCAAAATGCTGATCAAGCTTGCCATGATATATCTTACCCTATCACTTAGATCCCTGATTCCTGCATTTCCCACTGCTTCTGATATCTCATATCACATCATTCCTTCTTCTTGATTTTAAGTTTTACCTTCTTTACCCCCTCCCTTCAGCCTGTAATTTTTTTTTGTTGGACACTATCCAAATGTCCTGTCAGTACTTCAAGAACAAATCATATTCATCATATTTATTCCCAAAATCTATCCTTACTATGAATTTTTCTACTGATGTTGATCCTAGTTACCAGAGGCTGATATCTTGAACTCTAACTTTTCTCTTATTCTACATATCTAATTGGTATCCACCTCCTATAGTCTCCCTATTTACTCAATTATCACCCAAGTTCATGTCCTCTTTACCCCTCAATCATTTACCTACTTGTTCCCTATGAATCCATTCCCAGCTCTAATTCATCCTCCCCATACCTACTAAAACAATCTGCAAAAAGCATGACTAACTATCCTTTTATCAACCTATATTATTCTATATATAGGGTAAATGACAAACTGATTCACCGGCTATTCGAGACTCCTTTGTACTTTTAAATCTTTATTTAACTCCAATCCCATTTCAATTTTCTATATCCCAGTCAAACTAAGCTATAAAATGTTGCCCAATCTCATTTTACCATCTCCACCTTCCAATGGTTTCAGTAAAATATTCTGAAGGAGATTAAGCAGGTGGTATGGAACAAATGAAACAACCTTCTCCATTCATGACCCCCCCAAGATAGAAGCTGTCCAGAATTCTGCAAATAAGCATTTCAAGAATATCAGTTTCCCCAAACCAGTCCATTGCCCATAGTGAGGAATTATCCAAGTGAGGAATCCCAATAGAAAAGGAAACCACCATTTCTAGCACCAGAACTAACAAATGCTGAACAATTGTCAATTTAATAAAATATAACTACAAAAGTCTCCATAGCAATCGTTACTCTAGCCTATCAGCTCTACTTCTAGCCTGGCTACTACAGCCAAGGTCATAACCCTTAGGAAATTAGATTTGACAGTTGCCTTTACAGGTAAGCAGTCCCTCACCTGAAGCCCAAACTATTGAAGATCCAGAAAAATATTTTTATCCAAAGGCCCAACCACCAAATGTTTCAAAATCAGAAAATGGCAGGGTTTTAGATGTATTACCATTTGTCTTATGTAAAGTTCTGATTGTCTCTCAATTGTAATCCTTCTCTGGGAGGAGGGTTTTTTTTCTGTATAATCCTTTTCTCTGTGAGCAGGTTTCTTGGGAGGCTTCTGGAGCCTTCCCCTCCAAAAGTGTGGGATTGCTGGACTTGCGAATCCACGAGATGTCTTCTCTTTGACTCAATCCAGACTGACTTTTCAGACTTCTCCTTTTATCCTCCCAGAGAATGGGCTTGTGGGTATTCCAAAGGTGTAAACTCCTTTAAAAATGTAAACTCCTTTCAGAAGACTAAAGGTGTAAACTCCTTTTAAATATATGAACTAAAGATGTGAATTCTGAGCTAGAGAATTGTTAAGTACCAACTTAGCACTTAGTAAGAACCTAACAGTCTTATTGCTATACCTGAAGGACCATGGGTCTTTCCATTGGACTCCCAGCTGAAACTTGTTATCCCTCAGGTACAATGTGAGTTCCTTGAGATTAGAAGCTGTCTTACTTTTACATTCTTAACCGTAGGCATTTAGCATAGTCCTCTGCTCTTAGTAGATGCCTAAATAAACATTTTTCATGCATTCAATCATTTATGCAAGTAATTCCCCTTTCTGTAGCCATAGTATCTTCACATCCCTACCAACTGAAAGTTCTCCCTTCCATTATATGTGCAAATACAAGGGGAAAATATGGTCTGGTCATCAGACTACTATATTGGAATCTGTTTTAGATAGATACTGGTTGTGTAACCTCAGATAGCTTGTTATCTTTGAAATTCTTTGAAATTTCTTTAAAATGAAAACAATAATAATAATAATATCTATTCCTTAAAGGGTTATTGTGAAGATCAAATGAGATAATGCATGTAAAATACTATCCAAAACTTTAAAAGTGGTCTATAAAGACTCTTCCTTTAAGCTTTCCCTGCTTTTTCTAGCTGAAAGTGAGCTTTCCCTCCTCAAACCTTTTTACAGTACTTTATCTATATTCCTACTTTGTTCTTATCATAATCTACCTTGTAAGTTTAATTTTGTACATGTCTCTTATTCCCCAAACTACACCACATGATCATTAAAGTGGAGACTGAATATTTTTTGTCTTTGTATATCTATTATCTTAGATAATATCTTACACATTATAGGCACATAATAAATTTGTGTTTATGTGAATTGTAACATATTTTTAAAATTCTATTCAAAATATTTATTAAATACTCATTATTGGCAAGATAATTTTCCGGCAGTACAAAGATAAAAAAATTATTTAAAAAATTATTTTTAAAAATTTTTAAAGATCTTTTTAAAAGATTAAAATTAAAGAATTCATGACCAGAAGGTTCACATTCTACTGGAGACAGACAAGTATAATACAAAGTCAGAATCGATTGGAACAAAGGGGGCATCTCCAACATACTATATTAGAATTAAAGGACAGTCTAAAAATTGTTCCTTTGGCATGTTTTAGAAGAAAAAGAACAGTTTCAGTAGGGAATTGAGAGATGGATGGAATTAGGGAAAGCTTAAAAAAAAACAGATTAGTATGTAAGTAAAATCTTGTAAGATAAGAATTCTGACAGACAGAGATAAGGAGGAAGTATATTTGGTGCATGAGGAATAGGTAGCTTCACAAATACATGAAAGTTTTAAAGAGAAATTGAGTTAAAGGGATAGCAAGTCGTCTATTAAGGTTAAAACATGGAGGCTGTTGAGGGTAACTAGCACATGTGACTCAAAAAGTAGGTTAAAGCCAGTTGGAATGATTTCATTGCCTGTCTTAAGAGAGTTTATTTTATTCTAGTTGCAGTAAAGAGTTCCTAAAGGAATTTGAATAATTGAATGATCTGGTCAAAGCTGTGCTTTAAAAAGAATATTTTGGTAGCTATGTAGAGAATGGATTTGAGAGGAAAGAGACTGGGAACAAAGAGATGAATAAGAAGTCAAGGATCCAGGCAAGTGTGAAGGAAGAAGAAAATAGATGTGAGAGATTTTGTGGAAGTCAACTGGTTTCACATGGTGGGGTGTTAGGATTACAAGGTGAGAACTCAGGTTGTCTGGGCAATTCTCTAGCTCAGAATTCACACCTTTAGTTCCGGCCTTTAGGGGGAGTTTACACCTTTGAACTTCTGAAAAGGAGTTTACACAACCTTTAAAAGGAGCAAGTTCATTGGTTGATTTTCCCAGGCCCAGTTGAGTTCTCACTACAATCTCTTCAAGGATAAAAGAGGGCAGCATTGGGTCTGGAGAGTAGTCTAGTCTGGGACAGAATTGGGATGGCAGGCTGGAAGGAGAATAGTCTGGAAGGACAAGAGCTGGAGAAGATTCAGAGCTCCCAAGAAACCTGCGCACAGAGGAAAAGATTTTACAGATCTCCTCCCAGAGAAGGATTCTAATTGAAGAGACGACAGGACATTTACAGTGGGGGATGGAGGAAAGATTAGGAATGTGAAAGGGAAAAGTAAAATATGACCCCTAAGATTCAAATATGCAACTGAGGATGCTGGGAGCTGCAACAGAAACAAAGATTATTATAGATGAGTTGTATTTAGATGGGAAAAACTCAATTCAGTCTGGATTGCTGGAATATTTAGCAGTACCTAGAGAAGTTAGGTTGGAGTTTAAGAGAGGAATTATGACTCAATTTGTAAATATGAGTATTCTACATAGAATAATTATGAAAAAGAATGAGTTTATCAAGAGTTGTTTGTCCTTCATTCTTAAAGAGAACCATGACATACAAATGAATTGGATTTAAGTGAGGGAGGTCTGTGCAAGGTCACCTGCTTCACTTTCCCCTCCAGAGACTCTGGGTTCAGTGGCCAATGGAATGGTCAAATGAAATGGAAGAGGTTAGCCTTTTTTGAGCTAAGATTTTCAATAGGGTCTCAGTTTGATTGAAGCCACACCTATTCCGTGATTAAGTCTAGTAAAAATAGAGGCAAATCAAAGTCTCTATCAACTAATCAAAATAGATTAAAAAAAAAACTAACAAATTAATTCTGGGAGGGAAAGACTCTCAGTATTTCAGGTCAAAACAGAAATGATTGTTATTTACACAAACTCTAAGTCCATTCCAAACATCCACTTGTAGCTTAGCCTGGGACCTACTGTTGATGAGAATGTAGAGAAATAATGTAGAGTCTTGGAACATTCTTAAGTTTCAAAGAATACTGAATTATAGTAGACAAGCAAAAGTGATTAATGACACCGATGAGCAGAAGGAGAAACAGGACAGAAAATTATCTCAGAAGCCAGCTAAGGAAAGACTCTTCAAGAGAGAGACAACTTAATACCAAAAGCTTTTTAGACAGAAATGATGAGATCAGGAAAAAGACTAGCTTAAGTAAGAAATATTTTATAACTTTAGAGAGAGCAGGTTCAGTAGAGCAGTGGGTCAGAGGAGAGATAGCAACAACAGCAAAAGCTGAAAAAAAATTCAAGAAGGATAAAGGCTGAGATTTAGTTATAAAAAAAACTCCTTGTTACCACAAAAGGAAGGTTTGAGGAGAGTGCATGATCAGGAGTCAATGTGTAAGTACTTTAGGTGATAAGATGATAAGGAGGTACAGTCAGTGAAACTGAAGTTAAACAGAAGAGATGGAAGATGATTGTTTAAGGGTATGGTAGGAATGAGAGAATGTGTGTGAGCACACACGCATAAGACTATGACAGCTATAAACATTTTTGCAGACAGAAAGGAAGCTCAGGGGGAGGGAAGGGGAGAGTACTAGGTAGGTTGAGGAAGACTGATGACTTACTTCTTGGAAGAAATAAGAAGGGATGGGATCAGAGAAATTAATGGAGGGCTAGGGTTAGTTTAGGCTAGGATTAGTGTAGGGTTAATTCACTCTTTGACCCTAGGTCAAAGGCAAATTGGTAAATATTAAGTTGTGAATTGTGGGAGTAGAGAAGAGAAGCTCATGATGATCTCAGCCTGGGAAATGCTTGAGAGCAAATGCTATAACAAACAAGACGGTATAGGGTTGGGGGTGGAAGAGAATATCAGAAGATGATGTGATCAAGTTATCAATTTAATCCCATTTCTTCATCTCCTTCAAGAAATAGCTCTATTTATCCTCTCTCATGTTTTACTCTTCCTAAACCTGCGCTTTATTTTCACTGTGAATTTCAATTCCTCTCTGCTTTCCTGCCCTTCCAATATCACTTGTCTTTTGACTTCATTTTCTCTCCTTTGACTTTATTGTTGTGTTAAGTCGTTGCAATTGTGAACAACTCCTCATGACCCCTTTTGGGTTCTTCTGGACAAAGATATTGGAGTCGTTGGCCATTTCCTTTTCTGGCTCATTCTATAGATGAGGAAACTGAGCCAAATAGGGTTAAGTGACTTGCCCAGAGTCACATAGATGGTAAATGTGTGAGGCCAAATTTGAACTCAGGTCCTCCTGACTCCAGACCTGGCACTTTAACCACTGAACTACCTATCGGCCCCTTTGTCTCTAGAGTTAATCAGTTCATCAAGGTCTTATCCTCCACTCTTGAATCTTTTGCACATCCCTTTTCCCTGCATTATTCTTAAATCATGGATGCTTGACATTGGAGAAAACGTCACCAAGAATACAATATTGCTGTCTGGGATAGGATGAGCCAAATGCTGAAAAAAAGGAAAAACGGCTTGGTTACTTGTAAGTGATTGGCAGGGTGTGACAAAGGGAAGATCTAGAAGCAGTAGTGTAGAGGAAAAAGTAGGTTGAATCTCCCCTGTATTAAGAAGTATGGAAAAAGAAGTAATCAGCACTGCTGTGGACAAAATAAAAATTCAATCAGAGATAAATCAAAGGATTTCCATTAAACAATGAGACCCTTTCTGAAGTAGGCTAACAGATATGTTGACAGATCTAGCTCAAGCTCCACTGCATGATTTTTTTTTTCTATCATGTTCAATGGTTCAAGAATAGGACAATAAAGGAATTGGATAAAGGCGTGTCCCCCAGCTGAGGCAGACAGGTCAGGAATGGCAAAAGGACAAGGAAGGAGCCTTGGAGAGGATAGAAAGAAGTGTGATATCTTGAAGGAGAAATAAGATTTCTTTGAATACAAGAAGATGAAAAGAGTATGAGAAGAATCTAGAATGGGAATATTATATCATATATTAAAGTGATAAAAAAAAATAGGAAGGTACAAGGATTGGGGAGCAGGAAGGTTGAGCTAAACAGGCATAAGTGTATGGGGAATAGTAACCAGGAAACAGGATTTCATATTGGCAAACAATCATGATTAGGGAATCAGCAGATTTTTGCTAGCCACTGAACAGAGTAAATGTTATTTAGTCATTTCAGTCACGTCTGATTTTTTAAGAACCCATGTGAAGTTTTCTTGGCAAAACTACAGGAAAGGGGCATTTCCTTCTCCACCCCATTTTATGGATGAGGAAACTGAGGCAAACAAGATTAATGATTTGCCCTGTGCCATACAATTAATAGGTATGAGACCACAAATGAACTCAAGAGCTTCCTGACTCCGGGGCTGGCACTGTATCTACTGCGCCACCTAGCATTTCTACTGAATTTCTCAATTAGTAATTTCAATTTTACCTAAAAATTCATATTGTTGTTATGATATTTCATTTAAACCCAAAGCTATAAACTTTCAGAAATAGAAGTTTCCCTACGGTTCACCTCTGGAAGCTCATCATGAGCAAAGGTTTCTTCCATTTTCTCTTGCAGTACCCAGTGCCTAGTCCATGCTCCAATACATAGGTATTTAATAAATGCTTGCTAAATTGAATTGAATCTAGGCCAGCTGCTTCTTTTTCCCCCTTTTTTTTTAATTAAAGAGGCACAAAGGAGAGAAGTGACTTCCCCAGATACCTCATCTACCCAAGGCAATTGCTAAATGTATTTTAAATTGGATGGAATTGCCCAAGTTGTGAACAAAAGCACCAGGCTCACCACTTACAACTGTCCTGCTATACCATGTAGCACCTTGGATCCACCAGTCTGCCTCTGACACCAATCAAGGCCCTTTGCACAATTGGAATACACAGAAAAGGGTTTATTGGGACAAAAGAGGTTCAGAAAATCCTGCAAATACCTTCTGCATCCCTCTTACTTAATAAATCCTTCTTTCAACCTGGTCTCGGCCTTAAAACGTTTTTTAAGCTATCACACAGATGTGGCAGGGAGAATAGAAAACTGCCAGCCAGCAGTTCATTTTACTTTCCTTCATAGAAATCCTTGGATACAGAGAGATTTTAAAATACCTTTGCTGGTGATTTCAGGGCAGCAGAGTTAAGGGCACGGTTCCATTGTCTGCACTTAAGATGACAGTTTTGGTTGATACCCTTATTCAAATAAACTGCCCATTCGAAGCTTGTGATTTACAGCAGCTCTCCCTGTGCCTATTTCAAGCAAAGATCCGCATGAAGAATCTCAATGTATCTATTGGTTATTCTCTCTCTCTCTCTCTCTCCCTCTACACACACACACACACAGAACAAGGGAACATGAGTTGCTGGGTCAGCAGTGGAAAACGGATGAGAATCTCCATGAACCCTTGCCATCATTCTCCAATAAGCCCTGCCACTCACTTAAGCACCATATGCTGCAGCAAAAGTCGGGCAAGAGCTTTGATTTGTAAATTGCATCTCTAGGATATTTCTAATGTAGACATCACAAGCTCTTAATTCACCACGCCGAAGGAATTCCACATACTGATCCATTTCATGTCCTAATTAGTATTGACTGTATCATCTTAGGGTTTCGGATGATACCCTGTCAATTTCCTTTTGAAAGTTACGTTTTTCAAATGAAGATAAAGAATTTAATTAAAAATTTTATCTCTGGGATGCTTTATGATGATGTTCTAAAACTAAATGTATATGAGGGCCCCATGTAATCTTATTTTAGGTCTCTACAGAAGGCCATAAAAAGTCCCTGTGGTATCTGAAAGGAGCATAACATGAGAGATAATGAAGTCTTCCCCTCACCACCTACTATGGTGCAATCATTTCTGTCTTGATTCCTTTTGGGATTTACAGCTTCCCTTGTCCCTTTTTCTCCCTAATGCAACACTCTGCTGTCACTTCCTCAAATCTGTGCTGGGAGTAAAGCAAAGGAAATAGCTAGTTATTCATCAATGAAACAGCAGGTAAGAAATCCCATGATAAACACAAATAGACTCTGACATCACCCAAAAGGAAACACAGCTGGGTGAGAGACATGAGTATTGGAGAAACTGCTAGGTTGGCAATATGTACAAGGAGGACCTTTGGGTCAAACCCTGGCTCTCATACTTGCTACCCATCTCTTAACTTCTCTCCTCTTCTATTAAATGAGGTAATCCCAAAGACCAAGAGTCTGCTGATAAATATTTAACAAGCAGCTCTCCAAAAACTCAGATATACTTTTAACTTTAAGTGACATCTTTAGCATTTCCTCCATCACTTTCTTAAGTAAGGACAATGAACAGAAATGATAATCAAATCATCATTTATAGCATTAGCTGATTTCTGAGGTATAAATGCTCACAATGAAAATTTAACAATTGAACATCAAGAGGAAGTGCATCCAGCACACTCTTATTGAAGGTCCTCCCAAGATCTGAATATATGATCTTATAAAGAAAAGGAAAAAGTGGACCACCCACATCTACCCAATGTAGTCTTTTCTGGAACTCACGTTGCTAAAGGAAAAAAAATACATAAAGAAACAATTTGAACCTCTATACTGAATGTATTTTCTAATATGGGATTTAAATAGGCATCTATTTGTAGAGTCACTGATCCCATCCTTATCTGTTCTCCCTTTGATTACTTTTTTTATAGTCCTCTGGTGAGAAAAAAGGTTTACTCTATGTAGGTACTTTAATGGCTTATCTTAGGAGAATATTACTGATTTCTCCTTAATGAGATATATTTTCAGAGAGGATATACAAGTTGGGCTTATTGACTTCCAATCTAGGGCCCTTTCTATTGAATTTTTCCTATAGGAAGCCTGGATCTATTTAAGCCACCCCAAATCATAAAGTAGAGGTAGCTAGGTAGCTCAATAGATAGAGCATGGGAACAACAGTCAGGAAAACCTGAGTTCAAATCGGCTTTAGACACTTACTAGCTGAGTGACTCTAGGCAAGGCAAGTCACTTAACCTCAAAGTGTCTAATTCACTAGGGAAGGAAATGGCAAAGTACTCCAAAATCTTTGCCAAGGAAATCCTATCTGGGGTCATGAAGAATTGGATTGAACAACAATAATCCGAAATTTTAGAGACTTTTCTGATAAAGTCCTCTGACTTTGGGAGATGAATATGACCAAGGAACACAAGGAGGGACACCACCTAGAGTACATTTTCATAATGAATATTGTGGGGGCAAGATGTTGAAAGAAGGCAGAAAGGGGAGGCATGAAGAAAGGGAAAGAAGAGGTTCCCTTAGGAAAAGAAATATTGGGTACAATGGGCCCCAGGGGAAAGCAAAAATTGAGAGACCCCTGTGAGGAGAGGATATGGAAAGGATACATAAAAGAAAAGGGGAAATTGGGGTTTAGTGGAAAGAATATTAGTCCAGGATCCTGATTCTTTTATAGATTTGCAAATTGTCATTATTACATTTGATCTTTAATAGCAACCCTATAAAATAGATGCTATCATTATAAATATTTGACAGATAAGGAAGTTGAGGCTGAAAAAAGTAGTGTCTTGCCCAGAAGGGAGGGTCACATTTAATAGTTGTTTTTGATTTTACTTTCTCAGTTTTCCCAAGTCCAGGATTTTCTAAAGTACTATAAACTCCCTTCAGCAAATCATTTCTCATCTCTGAAAACCAGTTTCTTTACTTATAATATGGTTGTGTTGTGCTCTTAAAAGTTCCCTTAATGGAAACAATAAACTGGGAAAAATGTTTATATCCAAGGATTCTGATAAAGGCTTCATTCCTAAAAGATATAGAGAACTGACTCAAATTTATAAGATTAGAAGCCATTCTCCAATTGGTAAATGGTCAGAGGATATGAACAGACAATTTTCAGGTGAAGAAATTTAAACCATTTCTAGTCATATGAAAAAAATACTCTAAATCACTATTGATCAGAGATATGTAAATTAAGACAATTCTGAGATAGCACTACACATCTATCAGATTGGCTAATATGACAGGAAAAGATAATGATGAAAGTTGGAGGGGATGTGGGAAAACTGGGACACTAATACATTATTAGTGTAGTTATGAACTGATCCAACCATTCTGGAGAGCAATATGGAACTGTGCCAAAAGGGTTAATTGTGCATACCCTTTGACCTAGCAGAGTTTCTTCTGGGCTTGTATCCCAAAGTGATCTTAAAGGAGGTAAAGGGACCCACATATGCAAAAATGTTTGTGGCAGCTCTTTTTGTAGTGGCAAGGAACAAGAAACTGAATGTAATAAAAGTTATCTACCAAATAGAATCAGAAGAATGAAGTGAACTACATCCTAAAGTTCTTAAGTTTTGTTATCTTGGCCAAGATGCTAAACAAGACAAAGGCTGCAATGATTCAAACTTTGTTTAAATCTGGCTTAGATTAAAAGGAAACCAAGTCATAGGAAACTGGCTTAATGGTAAGCCATGAAGACTGTTTTCCCCACTTTTGTTCTCTGACTCTTGCCTTTCAGAAGGTGGGGTTATATTGGAGGAGAAATGCAAGATTATTCACTTTGAACTAGGAAACAACATTAGGAAGAAGAGGAAAATGGAAGAACTCTGGCTGTTATCAAAACAAAAAGACAGAAACACTTAAATATGAACTTGAGGGTGAATAATGCCTTTATGAAAGTAAGTTTTGCCTAGAGATAGGGGCTCTGGTAAGGTGAGGTGTCATTTAGTGGATGGATGCAAGTCAGCTAGATCCCCTTCACCCATAGGAGAAAGAAGAATATGCAAATAGAAACAGGAAAAGTGGCTGATAAATATGTATGAGAATATCTCTTGCTTCTCAAAGAATTCTACTAACTCCTCTATTTAGTCTCATCTGACTCACATGATTGGTATATTCAAGTACAGAGGGAGTCTACTTTAGATTTATGTGCACAATTCCTTTTATCAATCTCAGTTTAAAAAAAACAAACTCCTAACACCTAAGAATCATCTAAGTTTGAGCTTCTATTGTCTGGCTAGAGTAGAACTTCTGGAGGTATTATGAATTATAGCTTCATTTTCTGCTATGACACAATAGAAGGGGATCCAAAGTGTGAAAATCAAATATATGGGTCTGTTTTCCAGTATTCTTCCTCTGTGAGAATGGCCAGGCAGTTCAGATGTTATCCAATAAAGTTGGTACTTGTAACAAGTAGGGATGAATCTTGTTCATTGTTCCGAGACTTCTCACAGCTGAGGAAGGATTAAGATTAAGGCAGGACACCTTGGAGAGACATAACTGAGGAGTATTTGAGGAAGAGTAGGAAAATGTCATGGGAATAAGAGAAAAGAATTGGTTTAAGGAATATAGCATCCTGTGTTTATATGCCAGGACTGAGTCAGGCTGTTAAAAGGATAGTTAGCCCATATGCCATGACTTTTGGATGGATAATTCCAGGTTTGCTCTAAGTTCTTTCCTGACTTCCAAACTGGGATACTAAGAAAGCAATGTCTCATTTCCAACTCACTAAACTTGCTATTTTATGAGCAGTAGTAGTTAACGGTCAGTAGGTGGCTCTCTGTTGCATCTCAGAAACAATCATCAGGCAACTGGCTCAGCTGATCAATATGTGGCTGCCTTTATGATCCACATCTGTTCTGTATAGAATCAGTGCTGGTATATGTTGGACCTACTAATTTAAGAATCCATTGTTTGCTTTATGGAAGCTAGGATGCTATGTCTTCTTCTAAAGGCTCAGACAGTTTGTATGGCTGATTTTCTTCTTTTACTTTTTAAAATCACACTATTCTTTTTTTCTCCCCTATGGTCAAATAAATCCTGAGTTAGCTGGGTTAGGCTTTCTATCCAAGTCTTTTGACCACAAAACCAGTTTTCTTTCCAATCAATACTATTAATGCTAAATAATAACCACATACTTAGAATAAAAAATTATAAGTAACCTAAAGAACACAAGAAAGACTTATGATGGATGTGTCTAAATTGTGAAAAAGGCATCGATCAGAAAGAATGAACAAATATAGCTGTCATAGGGGTCTCTCCCCCTTGAGTTATTTGTTTTTTTTCAGTTCTGTTAAGAGAAACTGGATGAAATCACATTCTTCTAATCACTTAAACTTTTATGTACTCTTCTGATTCTCCTTCACCACCATGGAATACTTTTCTTACTGGTTTTCTTTTCTGGACTGCTGCTTTTTGGTCTATCTAGGAATCCTTATTCTTCTCTAATAAATCAAGTATTTCTTTCACTTTTTCCTCCTTAGGAAAATTGTCAAGTGATAAAATAGCTAAAGTCCTGGACCTGGAATGAGGAACACCAAAGTTTGAATATGGCTTCAGAACCACTGAGTGACTCTGAGCAAGTTGCTTAATCTCTCTGTTTCCTCATCTGTAAAATGGAGATAACAATAACCCTTATTTCCTATGGTTGTTGTGAGGCTCAAATGAATTATCTGTTGAAAAGTACTTCATAAACCTTAAAACATTATACAAATGAGAGCCATTATTATTATTCGTCTCTATCACAGAGACATTTATACCACACATAATTGAAGTACAAAATCTCACTCAAGCAAGACTGTTGGAAGATTATATAAAAATTAACAACTTGATGAAAAACAAGAATTACTAAAAACAAAGCCAAAAGAATGAAACAATACAGGATAACAATTTATTTCTTCTATAAGACAACTGGCCAATAAAATAGATAAAGGAGAGATAATCTAATTATGAATGAACTATTGACAAGTATGATTTATTCATAATTAATAACTGATTTAGTAAGGGCAGCTAGGTGGTACAGTTGAAGCATTACCTAGTGTTAGGATTGTAAGGTGAGAACTCAGGTTGTCTGGACAGTTCTCTGGCTCAGAATTCACACCTTTGGTTTGGGCCTTTAAAGGCAGTTTACACCTTTGGAATTCTGAGGGAGCAAGTTCATTGGTTGAAGTGTTTCTCACAAGCCCCGTTGAGTTCTCACTACAATCTCTGCAAGGATAAAAGAAGGCAGCATTGGGTCTGGAGAGTTAGTCTACTCTGGGACAGAGTTGGGACAGCACTTTGGAGGAAGAGTAGTATAGTCTGGGATTGAGTTGAGACGGCAGTCCCCAAGGACAACTTAGAGACGACCGGACCTTTACAATTCCAGACCTACACAACCTAGACCAAACTCAAGAAGATTCATCTTCACAAGTTCAAATCCTTTATTGGACACTTAGTATCTGTGTGATCCTGAGCAAGTCACTTAACCAGTTAACCAAGTAACTGAGTTTACATCACTATCCTAAAGTGTAAAAAGAGTTGCAAAAGGAAATGACAAACCACTCCAGTATCTTTGCCAAGAAAACTCCAAATGGGGCCACAGAGGATGAGACATGACTTAAATAAATGAGCAGCTGATTCAAGCAGAAAGACAGCCACAGAATGTAATTCACAGCTTATTAGAACAGTTCTTTTATATCTATATGTCTTAGTTTCAAAAATTCATTACATTCCCTTGTCTTTTACTCTATCAATCACCATAACATATCAACTATTTTCCAAAATTCCTTAAAACCTGCTTTTAAACCTTTGTGGCAAATCCCTTCTCCTAATCCTGTCTCCTATACTGTTAGATGTCAGTCATTAACATTGATTTAAAACAAATATATAAGACTAGTCCTCAGTCTCCATCCCTTCCACTCTTATATGTTATTCTTAAACATAATCTGATTTTTCCTTTCCTATTCCTGTCATTACTCTTCTGCTTAAGAATTTGTTCACAGGATGGAGAAAAAGTAGCACAATTCCAATTCCACCTTGGTGTCTTAGGGAAAAGATCATGGTGGCTCCAACTCTCTTAGTTTCTGACACATGACAATGAAAATATAGAGCCCCTATATAAATCATAAGACTACAATACACTTTGGAATCTGGTCTAGAGACAAAATACTTTATCATAGAAAGAGTACTAGATGATTGTTGTTGTTCATACCAAAATGAGGACCAAAATGACATAACTGTGATAGAGTCAAGTGTGTCCGATTGTGGTAGATCAAACTAATACTTGGTTTGCTTGGAACTCTCTGCCACAGCTCAGACACATATAGTCCCTATGAACATTTGAGGTAGCTTCTCTAATTGTGCATGTCTCACATCTCTTTTGGGTTAATAAGGATCAGTTCAAGGACTAGGATGTTTAGAACATGAAGACCATCTTCAAACACTTGAAGGGTTTTCATAGAAGATGTGTTGGGCTTGTTCTACTTGGATCCAAAGGGTGAAACTAGGAACAATTAGCCAGAGTTGTAAAGAGGTAAATTTAAGCTTGATAAAAAGCAAAACAATTTAATAGCTTGAGCAATTCCAAACTGGGTCTAGCGAAGGCTGTCTAGGGACTCAGTGGGTTTCCCCTTTTTAAGCATATGCCAGATGAGCTTGTTAGACTTCATGCTGGGTTTTCAAGCATCAGTTAGATTAGATGGCCTCCCAGGGTCTTTGCAACTCTGAGATTCTGTGATTTTAATTTGGTGAAATAATTTGAGCCTCAGTTTCCTCATTTGTAACAAATGATAGGACTAAATTATCTTTCATGTCATTTTTACTCTCAAAAGTCTATGGTTCATTGGAGAGGCATTTATTGGACTTATTTTCTGACTTCTCCAAAGTCATGAGAAATCTTGGATTATTAATTTGAGCAAGAATTTCAAGTCAGGATGGAGCAAAGAATTATTTATATAAAACTTCATGTAACAAGTACTTTTTCCACAATCTTTCCATTTGGCAAGGTAACTTTATACATGCATATATATATGTGTGTGTGTGTGTGTGTGTGTATGTATATGTTATATATATATTTTACATATATATGTGTGTGTGTATATATGTATATGTGTGTGTATATATATATATATAATATATATATATGTGTGTGTGTGTGTGTGTGAATGTGGATATGTGTTTACTTCAAATGAGTATTATTTTATTTTTATTTTTATTGTAGCCTTTTATTTTCCCAAATACCTGCAAAGATAGTTTTCAAGATTTACCTTTGCAAAACCTTGTGTTTCAAATTTTTCTCCCTTCCTTCCCTAAAGAGCAAGCAATTCAATTCAGGTTAAACATTAGCAAATCTTCTAAACATATTTTCATATTTGTCACAATGTATGAGAAAAATAAGATAAAAAGGGGAAAAAGTGAGAAAAACACCAAGCAAACAAGCAACAACCAAAAGATTAAAATACTATGCTTTCATTCACAGTCTTCTATAGTTCTCTCTCTGGATGCAGATAGCTCTCTCCATCATAAATCTATTGAAATTGATAGGCTACTTTAAGAAAAAACTCCATCATTGTTAATTCTGTTGAAAATAAACTTTAATGCTAATTTAGACTGATTTTTATAAGCAAAGGACAGTGAAAAATTGGTGAAATTAATCATATTATTCACAATCCACCTCCCCTCATAATCTTCCATCAGGAACATCTAAACAATTGAGGCAAAAGCAGACTTTTTTTTCCCTTTTTCATCTTGAGAAATCTTAATTTAGTACTTCAATGCATTAATATAAACAAAATCCAAATAAAGAAGACTGGACTTAATGTGCTTATATGGTGTGATTTTAAAAATCTAGAAAGTGCTAATTTTTCTGTCCTTTTTCTGTTTTACCTCAGTGAAATTTACTATCATTTTTTTTTCATTTAAACATTTAAATTTCATTTAAATTTAAACAATTGAAGGTCAAAAAACAAACTAGAGTTTGATTTTACATATATTTTTTATGGAAAACGTGAACATCTTTTGGAAAGTACACATTAATCAATCATTGGTCAATTATTCCTTAGAATAAGGAAGAAATCTTCTGAAGAATCTGAGAAGTATGAAAGGGAAGAAAACCCAAGTATACAAGGAATACAAGGTAGAATACCCAGGGAGCAAAAAGCCCTAGAACATGATGACCAGAATCTACAAAGAAATGAAGTACATATACACTATATATATTTTAAATCACTGTACTTGCTTATTAGATTCTCTTTGTACTACATAGAGTCATAGGATGAAGCACATTGTATACACAAGGTGGTCCACACCCCCAACTCTCCCCTCTCCACCTCTATCACGAATCATATGAAAATAATATAATTGTTGGCACATGGAATATAAAGGATTAAAAAAAGCATGAGTTTTACACAGCAACAACAAGATTATATGATGATCAATTCTGATGGACTTGACTCTTTTTCAACAAGGTGATTCAGGTCAGTTCCAATGATCTTGTGATGGAAAGAGCCATCTGTATCTAGAGAGAGAATGTGAGGGCTGAGTGTGAAGCACAACATAGTATTTTCACTTTTTTGTTGTTTTTTCCTTGCTTTTTGTTTTATTTATCTTTTTTTTCTTTTTGATCTGATTTTTCTTATGCAGCATGATAATTGTGGAAATATGTATTGAAGAATTGTACATGTTTAACAAATATTAGATTAGATGATGTCTAAGAGAGGAAGTAGGGGGGAGGGAAGGGAAAAATTTTGGAACACAAGGTTTTACAAAGATGAATGTTGAAAACTCTCTGTGTATATATTTTGAAAATAAAAAGCTTTATTAAAAAAAGAAAAGCCAACATATGAGTTTGAAGAGAAGAGGCATTGGGGATTCACTCTGACCATCACCTTCCCATATTTGAATCATTATTTGTTTCCTTCATGCCTTACAGAAGCGTTAGAATTATGTGTGAGCCTTCTTTATGTGACAACTTTTAAATTTGTTAGTGGCCAGGGAAAAGCCCTAGCTTCCCTGCCCCTGGTCTTTTGCTATACAGCTATCACCAAATAAGTCCTGTCAATAAACTTGGGATTGATAAAAGGCACTATAATATAGTGATTTTGTGATACAGCTTTATATGCCCAGGTTTCCATGCACATAATCTTTATTCAGTTACAGAAAAGTCAACAAGTACTACCTAGCAACAATTATAATGTCTCCTAGACACAATAAATGTGTGTTACAATGGAAGCAACTACTGGAAAGGTTATTTTTCTCCCCCTGGTATCAAGATATAAATATAAATTGAGAAATAAAATGAATAGATATTAACCCTTACTTACTGAGAATTACAGGTGCTTTCTTCTTGTACTCCTCAATACAACACTGCTATAAGGATGATTATTTCACTGGTTTCAGAGTCCTGTAAAGAACAAGAGAACAATGTGCTATAATGGGATACTAATTTGTATGTCTTCCCATAAAATGTCCCCAGCTAAAATTATTGGTCTACTGATGATGTACATCATCAGAAAAGCAACAAAATATGTTTCGTTTTTGACGTTGGATTCTAGTACATGAAATTTAGGAGGTCCTTAATAAAAATCCATGCTGGTTGAGCACTGATGACAATCCTGAGTTCAATGGGATTTGGGAACTGTATAATTAGGATTTCAGATAATTTGGTTATAGTATACTGACCTATCCCACAGAAAATTCACTATCACTAGTAATCCAAATAACAAAGAAAGCTGATACTGATAGATCTGTTGAGTTTGGACTTCTGAGCTGCAATAGGATATATCTATTAGGCATCCATATTAAGTTTAGCAACAATAAAATGAATCTTCATAAGGTGGAGTGGCCAATAGATTACCCAAGGAGGATAAGGCAAAAGGGAAAAACAAAGGAAAGGTGAAAAGGAAAGAGAAGAGGAAAAGGGAAAAGAATGGGAAGGGGAGAGGAATTTACCTGATTCTACTTTCCTACTTCTTTATGAGAAAAGATAGTCCAAAAATATAAACTGCTGTATAAACTAATAACAATCTTTAATTTGTAGTATTCGCAAAAGAATTGTTCCATAAATATAAGAATTAAAAGGCTTGGATGATGTTTAATGATAGAGAGACAGAACAGTACAATGGACAGATCACTAGATCTGCAAATAGAGCAATGGAATTGAAATTTCCAGGTTTTTCTAATTAATGTGTGACCTCCAGCAAGCCTCTGAGTCCAATTCCTCATTTATAATATGTTTGAGAACGGGCTAAATGACCTCAAACCCCTGCTAGCTCTGAATCTATGACCCTAATGCATTTTTGTCCCTCAATTTGAATGATTCCATCTATAGAAACATGCCTATATAATTAATTGATTTGACAGAACAAAATATTAGAGGAAATGTTACAGGAGTCAGAACCGTAGGAGCAAGGCTATCAATGACCAGTTGGTCGATGGCACAGCTTCTTGCTTCGCCAAGGATTAAGCATGACATTGGTAGAAGTAATAATAGCTATATTTTGTTATAACCTTATTTTCCTATTTTGCTTTATATGTTCATTCTTCTAAATTAATTCAAATCATCCTGGGAATAGTTTGAATGTAAATTACACATCAACCTACATACACACACACACACACACACACACACACACACACATATATATATATATATATATATATATATATATATATACACATATGTATGTATATACATATAATATGCAAATATACATGATATAAAGTTATATGTATTTATACATACATTATAAGTATATATCTATATGTATATATGAGTATGCATAAAACATGTCCAAACCTACATAACCAGACTTTATGATTTCATTGTTTTAGGGGAACTTCCAGTAAGAAAACTCCCTTTAACAAAGTTAATTGGCAATTATCTGGGACACTGGCAGGTTAAGTGATTTATCCCAATCACATAGCATTTGTCACAGACGCAACTTGACCCAAGGTTTTTATGACTCTCCCTCTAAGATACAGATTTATATATTGGGTGTGTGCATTTGATATACACTAATCTTTAAAATTAAGTCATAGTCCATACATGAAACAAGTCTTTGCAGGAATTAACATTAGTCAAATATTGAGTCTAAACCAGACAATATAACAAATACCTCAAAAATGGAGAGGTATAAGACACTTTCTGAGGTATAAGACAAGGATTTCATTCATCTGGGCTTTTCTGTGAAACCTTTGCCCAGATTATATGAACAAATTCCTTTCAGCATTTAACACTGATCTTTTCTTGAAGTTTAAACTATGCAAGTTTAAAAATAAAAAAAATAAAAAAACCTTGTCATGAGAGTCACTACTCTCTGAGAAGGATGTAGGACAAAGAACTTGTTCTCTAGGCTTTGCCATGAAGCCTTTGTTCAGTTTGAGAGGTTTTTCCCTGTCACTGAGTCTCTGCACCTTATAGTTCTTGCCCCTTCTCAGGAAGTGCCATTTAGCAGAAACCCTGATAGTGCAGGTACATCTCAAACATCAGTATGCCTGGGAGTCAGTATCAACACCAGGCCTTCTCTTGACATTTGCAAATGCTTTTATACTCTGCAATTTAACCAGGATGTTTGCTTTTCATAAATAAAAAATCTAGTCATGAATTTTCTACAATGAGTGATCCAAGAGTCTTTTAAAAAATTGACTTGTTGAAACGTGATTCTGATTCAAAACAATACCTGCATGTTGGTTATCATCCTACATAGGTTCTCTTCTCAGCTTTTCAGCTGCCCCAATTGATGTCTATTAAAGATGCAGATTGGCAGGAGGAGAGAAAGGGGGAGCTTGGATCTCTGAATTAACCTGGAATGGAAGCCGAGCTCTTCCTCAAACTAATTGTCCTGTTTCTGCTTCTTAGATCTCCAGGAAAGGAACTGGAAACTTGTGTGACCCAATTCTTCCTGAACTGCTGTCACTTTCTGTAACATCCCAAACTGATAGTCAGGATTCCATTGGGGAGATGACAGAATTAACCCTTATGGGTTTGAGCAGGTCATTGCTGTTTGCAGTTGCTGTTAGATTTTTTGAGTCCACAGGCCCTTCTGAATCCTCCTTGACCCTTTTTACAGTAATAAAATGATCTTTTTGAGTTTTGTATTTTATTTTAGATTCTTACAAAGAAAACAAAAGAAGATGGGAGACGTGGTCCAGGAGCTGTCCATACCCTCAAATAGGAGGGAGTGCCAATCTTTTTGCTCTTGTCACCTTCTCCAAGACCTCCCTGGAATCCCTAACAGATTTGCAATTGTGGAGTCCGAGGGTATTCTGTTGTAGCCCATTCCTCATTCCTCAGGGAAATAGGCAGGTGGTAAAGAAGAAAGAGCACTGGATCTGGGAGAGGAAGACCTGGGCTACTATATGCTGGTCTTCTTTTCTTATCTATGTCACTTACCTACCTATAAAAAAGACTCTTGGACTTCTAAGGCCCTTCCTGCCTTCAATCTGTGATCCTATCCATGGAGACTACTAGAAGGCAGACTCACAGGCCAACCATTTCCTCAAATACTAAACAATTAGCAGTAAAACAATGTTTCACAGAGAATTCATTTTTATGGAAGAAGGACTGATAAAAGCTTTTCAGATTGAAGTCATCTCTAACAAAAGTAATCCTTTGAGCTCCCAACCACAAGAACCCGGTGAGTGCTTGATAAGATCCAAAGGTGTTTTCAGAAGAAAATATTGGTTCTACCCACCGACAGCTTGAGTGCTCACACCCATGGGAAAGTCAAGAGATTAACTTACTGTGTAGGCAGGATCAGGATCACGAGCTGGTTTAGCCTTTGTTCTCCTCCCAGCTGTAATCTAAAGCAAACAGTTCCCACTTCTGCCCAAACCACAGAAAATAGGCAGTCTACACCCTGTTGAAGAATCTTTTGTCATTCAGCCTTCCTGAAGACATCAGAAATTCCACAGGTAATCTAATAAATCTTTTACCCAGCTGGTCTTGTATATTAGTCTCTAAGGTTTACTCCTGCCTCCTTAGAATGTCAGGAAACAATGAGCACTGATTCCATTCCCCTGTCTTCTTGAAGGAATGCCTTCCTTGAAAGATGATTCTATGTTATAGAGGATCAAGACAAGATAACATTAAGGAGATTCACTATAATCACCATTTATTTGAATAATCTATTTTTTTAAAGAAGAGTAGCAGTTGAAGCTATTGTTATTATATATGGATCTAGTTCAATTCCAGAAATATTTGTTATCTATTATTCAAAGATTCTAAAATAAAAAGACAAAAAGGAAATAATTCTTACCCTCAAGGGGTTTATATTCCAAGAGAGGAAGAGAAAGGGAATAATAAACAAGTATTTAAGTGTGTGTGTGTTAGAGGGAAACATGCAAAACATCTCCATAAAAAAGTCATGTTTTAAAAGAAAACATAGGGGCAGCTAGGTGAGGCAGTGGACAGAGCACCATCCCTGAAGTCATGAAGACCGAAGTTCAAATCTGGTCTCAGACACTTAACACTTCCTAGCTGTGTGACCCTGGGTAAGTCACTTAGCCCCAATTGCCTCAGCAAAAACAAACAAAAACAAAACTACAGACCAAAAAAAAATACATGAAAAATTTAAGTGAAAAATCATATGCTTCAATCTGCATTTAGTCTCCATCATTGCTTTCTCTAGAAATGGATAGCATCTTTTATATCACTAGTCCTGTGGAACTGTTTTGCATTTTTGTATTGCTGAGAGTAGCTAACTCATTCACAGTTGCTTATCATACTATATTGTTGCTACTGTGTACAATGTCCTCCTGGCTCTTCTATCAGTTCATATAAGTCTTTCCAAATTTTTCTGAATTCATTCAGAAGAGCATTCTCCACAGAAGTCAACATTTGTTCAAAAGCATGAAAGCAGAAAAATGTCCTATATGAGAAATCACTAAGAATCAGTAAAAAGAAATAAGTACAGTTGATATATGCATTTATCAAGTGCTTAATTAAGGTACATTTTCAAAACTAGAAAAAAATCAAAAATAGGTAAGAAAAAATAGGAAAATTTAAATAAATATGGCACAGAGCACCCCATCTCCTGACCTTCGAGATTTTCCCATAGCTAGAACTCTAACACTTTCTCTCCCTTTATCTCTGCTTCTTAGTTTCCCTGGCTTCCTTTAGCTTTTCTCAGCTTGTCTCATCTTCTGCAAGAAGCTTTTCCTTGTTCTTAGGACATATTCTAAGGATTTAGGGTGATCTCCTACATATATATATATATGTATATATATATAATATATATAATGTATCATATATATGTGAATGAGTGTAGGGAGATATAGTGGGGGTATTGTGTGTATCTGTGTACATGAAGATATATGTGTGTGTATAATATACAAGCATATGTATATATATAATCCCTACATACTTTTTCTGTATTGTTTTCTCTATTAAACTTTGAACTCTTTGAGAGTTTGGACTGTGTTTTGCCTTTCTTGGATAATTTGGCCTAACACATAGTAGCCATTTAATAAATGTTTGTGAACTGGGCCGGATTTGGCAGACTAAACATAATGTAACAATGGAGCCTTTCAATGTAGGTTTATAGGAATACTTCTCAAAATATTCTAAAGTCAATAAAGGAAGATCATTTAAATATATAATAGAGGAATCCAGAAAGAGAATCAATGGAAGTCCTAATTGATGATTTGGCAGTGAGTGCTCAGGAATGAGAAGGTGAAGGTCATTCTCAGAATCATCCTTAGCAATATTCTCACTTCAAAATAATTCCTTGAAATGAATAGGTTGGATTTATTCAATCAAATGATCCAATCAAATAATGGTCTTTACTTAGAATGTGCTAAATTGATTTAAAAAAATTAATTAAAAAAATTACAGGGACAGAATGAGATCCACACAGGAGGCTTGAAAGAATTCAAGGAGAACTGTTGCCCCAAATGTTTAACCTGATTATAAGATGGCCACCATACCAGCCACCTGGAAAACTGCAAGGTGACCTTTAGACAGAGAAGCTGATCCAAAAGGAATTGAGGTTAATGTAGATCAGGAAGGCTGGCCTCCTTTCCAAGTAAACTTGTAAAAGCTACAACCAAGAATCAAACCATCAAATAATGAAACAAAAATAATAAGAGTATGATTTTTCCAAAAGGAAACCATGTCTGACTAATTTACTAATTTCTTTTTTAGGGGATGAATTAGCAAAGGAGTGGAATTCCATCAGACAAGCAACATGAAACTGAAGATTTCAGAATGCTGCATAGCTGTCATGGATAATCTAAGAATAGATTTGGAGATAAGAGTACAAGAATACAAGATATAAAATGAGGCATTAAGTCTGGGGGAAGGGGGGAATCAGAAGACAAACTAAAGGCAAAGAAAAGTTCAAGAATTGCACTGGCAATCTTAGTGGGGAGGGAGCCAAGAGACAGACAGATAGCCATAGGAAAAACCAACGTCAAGTATTGTTACCTTGTCTAGTATAAAGTTCCCTGAAATAGGCACCTTGGGACACAAAAAGGCAAGCATCAGAAGGCTGGACCACAAAAGACCAAAAAAAAAAAAAAAAAAAAAAACCTACTATTAAGACTGAATGATGTCTGTTTTGAACCACAGTAGCCAAGGAATGATGGAGGTAGATGATGTCAAAACATGACTTTGGAATTAAAGGTCTAAAGCTGGAAGATATTTCAGAAGCCATCTAGTCTCATTTTTCCATTCTTCAAATAAACAAACTAAATCCTAGAGAAATTATATGATTTGCCCAAAGTCATATTTTTTTTTTACTTTACCATGGTAGCATGTTCTTATATTTAAAACTGATTTACTCCAATACAATGGAGACATTGGACTGTAACACATTTAATATGTATGGGATTGCCTGTCATCTAGGGGAGCAAGTAGAGGGAGGGAGGGGAAAATTTGGGAAAATGAATATAAGGGATAATGTTGTAAAAAAAAATTACCCATGCATATGGGTCAAAAAAAATTATAATTATAAAATTAATTAAAAAAAAAAAAGGAATAAGAAGGGAAAAATAAATAAATAAAGGCATTGGATTGATGCTGTTTTCTCAATGTTATGTCAGAGTCTTAATAATACTAATAGGTTTTATTTAAGCCTTGAGGACTAAGTAAGAGATTTAGAGGGCTCAGCAAGAGACTAATGGCACTGTCTCTGAAGTCAATGAACCTGGGTTGCAATCCCTCTTCTGACGGTTTCATACTCATGTGAATTTGGGTGAGTCACTGAGATTCTATGGGATGTGATTTTTCTCATCTACAAAATAAGGGTGTTGAACAAGATGGCCTCAGACATTCCTTTCAGTTCTAGATTTATGATCCAATGACTGTCAGAAGAACAAATTAATTAAATTATGAGAGACTTATCAGCAAAATTTTGTCTGGTAGTTTATGGACTTCTTGGCCACAATTCATGTATTGAGAGAGAACGGTTGTAATCTGTGGGAACATGTACAATTCATGAATTTTTTGAGCATCTGAAACATTCTTCAACAGAATGTGCAAAGTGTGACCTGGGAGTCCAGAACAGTTGTACCACTATCTAGACCAAGTGATTGGAAGCTCATTTTCTAAAAGATAGAATTTTGAAGGTCTTGCAAAACAAGTTTTCTTCCTAGATAGAATTTTCTGAATGACCACTTAGTTAAAAGCATATCCGTCTTATTTTGGAGTGTGCTTTCATCTAAGAAAGAAGTGAAATTTTCAAGTCTTGAACAATCATTCAGGGCCACCAAAATACACTTGATTGATCACTTAGCAGAGGCTTTGTGGACAACAGAATTCCAAGAAATTGGTTTGTTTTAAACCAGAAAATGGATACAATTTTTGAGTCTAATACTAGGGAAAATATAAAAGGTGCTTCCAATAAAAGACAAGGGGCTTTGATCTTAGTCTTGAAAGCTGAAAAGCACAGAGCTCCCAGAATCAAGGCATTCTGCTCATTCTTCATCTAGGCTTCTCTCCGGGGGACCAAAGTCCTTAGTGAGAAAGCAGCTTTATTACTAATGGAGAAACCTCAGGCATTTAATTCTGTGACAGCAATCAACAATGGCAGTATGGTAGAGAAAAGGGAAAGAATAAAGTGGAATAATGGCATCAAATGTAACCTTCATTAATTAGACACCATCACTGTGATGCTCAGCGGAAGGGCATCTTAAACTCAGTTCTTAATAACAACAGCTGACATTTATATGGTGCTTTAAGATTTGCAAAGTACTCCAAATCTATTTTCTCATTTGAACTCTACTCATCTCTGTAGCTATATTTATTCTAAATATATTTACAGTATATTTATTCATAATAGAAATATAAATTTATATTCATAAAAATATTATATGTATATATTTAAGTTATAAATATATATTTAATATATAAAACATGTTATATATTAAATATCCATATCATATCATATTCATACTTATTTATAATATAAATATATTTCTATTTTATAAATAAAGAAACTAAGGCTCAAAGGAGATGACTTGCTCATCCTCATTCAACCAATTAGTGTCACAGGATATCTGAAATCAAGTTTTCCTTACTTCAAGTCTAGTATTCTGATCAACTAGATCTATCTAGAATACAGGATCTGTTTAAGGATCTGTCATGTGAGACTACAGCATAACCAAAAACCAATTGCAAATGGAGTCAGGACTTAATCCACTGGACCCTTATACCTGCTGAAATCGGAGACACTGAATTCAAACGTCATTTTTGATGCTTACTACATGTTTAATATTAGGCAATAATATTGCGTCTCACATTTCCTTTTCTGAGAAATGAGCCACTGAGATCCCTTCTAACTCAGCTCCTAAGCCTTGGACATAGATTCTTTGTTTATCTTGGCTCAAATTGGATCACATTATTTTTCTGACCCTTTCTCACATCTGGGTCACAGATAAGTCTTAAGAATCAGGAAAAGGAAGTTGAGTTAGATTGTCTGGTATTAAGAGGGAAGGTGGACTAAGAGAGCTATTCCAGAGACACAGGAGTCTTCTGAATGTTAGCTTGGCTAGAGTAATTATTCTAACTTAGGGAACAGAAGCAGAGCTTGTGCAAAATAAATTTCATTTACATTGTCTTGAGTTATAACAATAAAGGGCATGGAAGGGAACCCAACATTCAAAATAAAAAATATAATTAAATGAACACAAATGTTCTGTAGTCTATTATCTCACTAAAATAAAGTAGTTTTAGGATGCATAATAAATTATGCATTATACTTTGTTGGTGCTCTCTCTTGAAATTACTTGTTCTGCCTGAGTTATATTCCCACACCTTCCCCATAGTAGGAATAAGCTTTCTGAAGGCAAGAACTCCTTTGTTTTGGTCTCTGTTTCTCCAGAGCTTGCCTTGAAACAAGTAGAAACAAGGCTGGCTTTGGACTGAAAATGTCGACTCAGTTCCTAAACCTTGTATGAGTCTAGGCAATTCCTTTAATGCCCTTAAACCTCGTTTTCCTTGACAGTAAAATTAGAGGGAATAGACTAGATGTCTTTGACGGTCCTTTGCATCTCTGGTTATAAATCTGTAAGCCTATAAGATCTTCACTGAAATGAATTGAGGATTGAATTGAGCACACAGCTGGAATAGCACTGATGTCCACATGTTAAGATGGCATGATAAGAGTTGTGGAGATTGTAAAAAGAAGAGAGCTAGCAAAAAGCAAGTTCAAGAGGTTAATTTATGTGGAGAAAAATGATGAGTCTATATTTTAGGCACTATGTAACAGGAAATACATGTTAAGAAGGACCCAATGAGCTCCAAGGGGTACAGACACTAATTTATTACTCTAGGCACTAAATCAGCCCCATGAAAATGCTTTGTCAATGTGATTCTCTTAGGAAAAGTAAAATCAAATTCAATAAAAGATAAAACAAAACATAACAAAATGCTAAGATAAACTAGTTTTGTACAGGCGCAGCTTGACAGGAGGAACATGAGTTTGATACTTGTAAATTACTAAACACATTTCTTTAAACCATCTATTGCTGTGAATAAGTAAGGCTTGTTTAAAGAAACCCATTAAGGGATTGCAGAAAGAAAAGTATTTTCAAGAGTATTTCATTCAGGTTCCGTTTGTATCATTCAACATTAGATTTAATGGATAGACTGCTGAGCCCGGGGTTGCTAAGACTGGAGTTCAAATGTCATCTCTGACATTTATTATCTGTGAAGTTATCTTTAGCAAGACTCAGGCAATTTTCTAAAACTTATCGATGAAGTCATAAAGGACTATTAGTGGGGGAATTTCCACCCAGGCTGAGTCAGAGACTTTTTGCATCTTCACATATTGTTCAATCTTGCACTGATGGGCATCAATCAATCAAAACAATTTCTTAAACACCAACTGTACATCAGGCACCTTGCCAGGTAGTGGGATCAAAAGACAAATATGAAATTGTCACTGACTTCAGGGAAATTACATTCAGTTGAAGAAGATAGAATATATATATCTATAAACATAAACATAATATATTCAGAAGAAACATAAGGTGATAGGAATCTGGAATTAGCTAAACTCTAATGTTGGAAGTGATATAAAAATTGAGCTTGGAGAAAAAAAAAAAAAACTAGTTACTAAGATGAGGAGGGGATAATTCTTAGGAATGGAAAACAGATTATTTGTGCAAAGAGTCAGGAGATGAATGTGAGGATATTAAGAGCATTTTGACTTGTTGATAAAAACAAGGTTGAATGTATTTAAGTTTTGGGGGTTCCCAAAGCTCACAGGCCAAAGTGCCAGCACAGATCAGCAAAGGAAGAAACCCCCTCCAATTTCTTAAGCATTACATTTGAAAATTGTCAAGGAAAAAGACTGGATATTTACAATTTACTGTAAATGACTAATAGCATTTTTTAAGGAAGCTAGATTCTTCCAATAATTTTTGGTGATTTATAAGTTTAATGACATAAAAGTCTGCAAAATAAAAAAAATAATTTGGAAAAAAGTTAAAAATTTTAAAAAACCCTGAAAGACTTGTCTTTTTAACTGAATGACAAATCCATCTTCATGCATGTAGATGATGAAAGTGATTCTTTTCACACAATATTCAAGTATACCGAATTAAACTTAAGAAACTGAGAAAAATGAGCATATACTGCTTTGCACTAAAGTTATATGAGTTCTTAACCTCTTCTTATTATTGTTCAGTTGCTTCAGTCATGTGCAACTCTTGATGACACCAATTGGTGGTTTGCTCTTTCCTTCTTAGTCTAGGGTCATGAATTTATTTTTTTTAATGATTGATAGCTTTCGGTATAAGGGACTTCCTTTACAATCCTATTTTATTTTATGCACTTGAAAACATTTTAATGATGGGTCCATAGATTTCATCGTTTACTATAAAATGGTAATAATCTCTGACTTAGGAGATATAGGATGACCGATTTATAAAGAGCAAAATCAAACAGCACTGCCTCCCTCTTATTTTCCAGTGACTTCTATGGGCAGAGAATTCAACTTTCCCAGACTCAAAACAATGGCCCCTGTACACCATAATATTTATTTACCAATCAGATATTCTATTTCTGCCCCAACAAGATTTGAACAAGATTCCACAGAATTTCAGAATCTCAACAGTGGGCAGGACCAGAGTTGCTATGTAGTTGATGCAATAGCTGAAGAAGAATCCCCCTATCATGTACCTGATAAGTGATTATACTTAAAAGTTCAAAATCATTGCCAATAAAGTGAAGCCCTTCCTATGTCACTGCCCAGCTTAATTAAAAAGTTTCTCTAAACTTTTTGTTACCTTTCCAGTAAAATATAAATCTCTCTTTTTAAAACTTTTCAAAATCACTCTTCTAGACTGAGTTCATATCAGTCTATTTTCCATCTACTTTCTACTTTCCCGAAGTGACATATCCAAGCCATTATAAAGCTGTCTTTCATGTCAAGAATGCTCTCCTCTTAGGTGCTTCCTTTGGAAGGACTAGCTCTCTTCAAGGTTTATTTAAAATAATTCCTCTTCAAGAAGATCAACTCAATTCCTCCCCTTCTCCTCCTTTCCCCACCCCCGCATAAACACCCACAGACACACAAACAGGTGTGGGTACTTTCCACCTTCTCCCTGTAATCCCTTAGAATTTACTCTGTATATATTATACATTTAATTGAATGTATGCTTGTTCTTTACCCAGGAAAATAGAAGCCTTTTAAAGGCAAGAATTATTTTGTTTTTGTCTTTGAATACGCAGAACCTACCCCATGCCTGGCACATAGTCGACACTTAATAATTGCTTGCTGAATTGAATTGGACTCACTGCCTCCCAAGGCAATCCATTCCACTTTGGAATAGCTTTCATTGTTAGGAAATATATCCTTATATCAAGACAAAAAATCTACCTCCTCTGGCAATCCAATTGAAACAAGGCATTTGGGCTATTACTTTATAGGGCACTACATATCCCATCACTGCAATTGTGACCAATACTGTGTGAGAAATAAGCAATGCTCAGCCCTAGCTTTTTGAGCCTAATTGTAACTGTTAAAATCCCATAATACCAGAGAACCTGGCAATGCAATATACTCAAGTGCTATTTATTTCAACATTCAGGAAAACTAATTTCCAGCATAATATATTCCCATAACATTCTGGCCTACAGAAATTACCTGAAATGAACACTATGGAATCAAGGCTACATCTGTTAAAGATGAAAATACCAGATTTATCAGAGCAGAGATGTACATGGCCCAGGGCATGAGAAGGGTACAATAAATCTCCATGGTATCTTACCTGAAGCACATTTTACACAAATGCTACATTAGCTCAACATTGACCAAATAAACCTAAATCCAAGAAGGATAAAACTCTGAGTCAAAGCTGGCCAATGTTCCTGCAAAGTCACTTCCCAATTGCATTGGATTTATTTTCTCATGTGCTCCAATATGGCCATTTCTATTCCAATATCATCTAATCTATGGCTCCGATTGTGCATTAAATTGTTACGCCTTGTCTTGGCAGACGACCAGATATGCAGACTGAAGGTTCACCCAAGCTTTCCCACCCATCCATCTGCAAAATGAAAGAACAAGGAAAGCGTTTCCTTCAGAGCATGACTTGTGGACTTTTTGCAATTGATGTGAGCTGTGTTCCACTTGGCAAACAGAAAGATAATGAAAAATGTGTATGTAGAAATCAAACAAAAAAATGGCAATCAAGGGGCAGGCACATTCTATGTATATTATATAAGTCAGTCTTCTTTGTCTCAAGGGGGCCTAGAAATGGCCCTTCAGATTCGGTCTTATAATTTGTATGACATTAGAATTTCAGTTATAAACATGCACACATACACACACACACACACAGACTCTACTGCTATTACTACAAATAATCACAGAATTAAAAAATTAAATGATGAAAGTGATCCTTTTCACACAATATTATTAAATCTGAAAAATTAAAATCACAAATCACCCAAATGGTCAAGAAGTGTACTGTTCATGTTCATAGAATAAAACATAGCCGTCAGAGTAAACCGGTAGAAAGGCAAAACTTCCTAGAGGTCAGTCAGAAAAATCTGACTTCAGCTACTTACCAGGTCCATTGCCAAGGGAAATCACTCAAAGGCTTGAAACCTAGATGTTCTCTCAACTTTAATGCTAATAATAACATAGCCACCTTCCAGCATTATTGGGATATTTGAACAAAATATTAGGAAGATCTTTACAAACCTGAAAGTACCATATAGATGTAATTATTTAAATTCTTAAAGCTATTATATTAGGGCAATTATTATATCCCTTTTTCCCAAAAGGCAAAAATCATTTCTTATTCCATTAGAATGTGAGCTCCTTGACTAGAAACTATTTTCTATTTGTATCTCCAGCACTAAAAACAGGGTTTTTTTTTTTCTCTTTGTTTTTTCATATAGTAATCCCTGAATAAATGCATTTTTATTCATTTCTTTCTCACAAAAAGGGAAACGAGTGGAAATAGTCTGGAAGAGGTAAGGGATGTTTTCTAAACTGAGAGAAGTGATTTTAAAAAAAAAATACACTTGTAAATGCTCCTTTATAAGAGGGAAGAGTGTGTTTGGGAGAGTGGATATAGAGAATGTGAAATTTTGCATGCTGTCCAACTTGATCATTGTTTTAGTTGTTTTTAATTAACTGTAAGACTCACTGATTGCAGATGGGGAAAGATTTGATGATTTATGTGTAAGCAGAAGACATCAATAAAAATTTTAGTCACATTCTCTCTCTCCCTTTCTCTTTCATATTATCACCTGTGGGTGATTAATAAATGATGATGAAGGCAACTAATCCTCATTATTATTCTTCATGACTCAAATATAGGAAGGGGGCAAGGCAATAGTTCCCTCTATGAAGAATTATCCATTCTTTATTCCTAAACCAGGAGACTAAGTCTCTTGGATATATTACATATTTTACCACTTCTTTGGAAAATGTTTTTTCTCCAGAAGGAAGTTATCAGGAACTTTGAAGTTTAACAATGGGAAATTTATTTCTTTATTCTTGTGATCTGCCTTCACATGTAAGAATGAAGAAATAAAATAGCTTCCACAAGAGCCAATTTTGTCATCTAGGGAGTTACACCTGAATGTTTTGATACCACTGAGAAAAACTTCTGTCTGTTTATTTGGGTTATCAAGTATTAAACTTTACCCCATATTTTTAAAAACAAAAATGAGCTGTTAAATATACATTCAGATGATAACCAGAAGGGAATTAGACTGAAGGCTCAGAATCCAGAATGTTTCACTGATGTAAAATTTCAGGTTCATCTGCTTTAGACAATGACAGTGCATACGTATAGCTGCGTATGTAAATATCCATGTATATTTTGCATGTGCAAGTGTATAATCAAGTGCATACATGCAAATACATATATGTGTATATATACATTCAAACACATACATATGTTTCCTGGTTTGCCAAGATGAATGCTACATCATTAATATTCAATATTTTTTCATATTTTGTCACTGTCTTTGGAAGCAGAGAAGGGATGGGCAATTAATGGTATGTTCTGAACCTTCAGCTTCCTCTATTTTTTCTTCTGGTTATTTGGCACATTTGAACTGCTACTTACCAACACTGTTTCAAAAAAAAAAAGCTTAAAGAGATCCTGAAACTACTTTAGTACTTCTGGTTCCTAATAGGAATGAGAATTTATATGAGATCTTGTGGGAAGCTTAATTCTAGGAAGATATACTGAGGTAGGACCTGAGTAATGTTTATTCAAGAAAATGAATTAAAATGGAAAATGTTAAAGTAAATATTACAATTTCTTTGAAAGTGATATTCTAAAGACACTTTTATATGAGCAAGACAGTTCAAAAACTCAAAGAGATCTATGATTTTATGGATTTACATGTTCCCTCCAAAAATGGAAAAGACCATCCTTTCACGTCTACTCATCCTATGTGATATTTGCCTGTGCCCAATCTTGCCACAGGAAGTTTAACCAATGTGCTGGAGGTTCTCCTGACATCATGAGAATGCCTAAGGAGCCATTTGCCCTCTTGTCACCTTTCCCCACCATTCATGTTATCAGTCCATCCTTCTGATTCTATCATGTATTTTCTTACTGGCACTCTTTATTCCCCTTCTATAAAACTTCTCATTTGATATTTATGACAACTTACTCTCATTCACCATGTACCTCTTCATTGTCTTCTGTTTTCATTTTCAATTTCAACCCTTCAGGGAATGTTGTGTTCTACATTCAGACCTGTTGCCATTCTATAAAATTCTACATTTTCAAGAGTGCTAATGTCCTAAAATGTGGCATTGAGATCTGAACACAACATTCTAAATTCAAAATTATCAGTTATTATGATTGTTCTTTCTAGGCATTATATTTATATTTAAGTAACAGAAAACGACTCCTACTTGACTAACAAAGGATTTAAGTCATTTGTGATTTCTCTTCCCCCTTCTCCCATATCTCAAAACCTATTTCTTTTTCTATATTATTCTCCCTTTCCTCTAATCTCAGAGAATGAGGCAGCCCACTTTATTTTCAAAACTAACATGTTTGTCTATATCTTCTCATTTCCATGAATTTGCTTTATTTTGTATTTATGCGCTCTCTCTCTCTCTCTCTCTTCTCTCTCTCTCTCTCTCTCTCTCTCTCTCTCTCTCTCTCTCTCTCTCTCTCTCTCTCTCTCTCTCTCTCTCTCTCTCTCTCTCTCTCTCTCTCTCTCTCTCTCTCTCCCCACTTCTCCCTTTATCTCTCTCTCTTTCTCTCTCTCCTGGATTTATGTATCTGTCTCTGTTTCTCTCTCTCTCCTTTAAATAAAAAAAAATTCTTAACAGTAGGACTTGCCATAAGGATATTTCACTGCCTCAAGAAGTCATTCTTCATTTAGTGGATTTCTTTAAGTAGAGGCGTAATAGTGGAAAATTGCTTAGAAGTATCAATAGGATTTAATGGTCATTAATATCTTTCCAACTCAAAAATTAAGTGAGTCTGATTCTGTTCACATTTTTTCAATGGGCTCTTTATGGAACTTTTTTTGAAGGGAGGAGTCATAAGAGAAAAGTAGGGTACCTGGAGTTTTTTTGTTTTTCTCAATTACTTTCCTTCTGTATGTTTCTTTCGGGTTTACCTTGTCTACAATATGTTTGTACACAGTCGTTTGCAGCCGTTCCCTGAATAGATTATGAGCTCCTTGAGAATGGAACTGCTGATCTTCTTTAGCATAGTCTGTCACATAGTAGGCACTTTATAAGTGTTTGTTAGCTTCAAGATATCTGTGACTACCTTCTATATGAACAATGTATCACAAGACATGGATGATATTATGGGTATACAGTCATTAAAATTTTATAAAGCACTTCAACAATCAACCAGCCAACATGCAAATAGTCAAAGATTTAAAAGTATTTGTAATCTAACTGATAAAGGAGTTCTCTCCAACAACCTTTCCGTATCTGCCCATCCTCGGTGACTCTCATCAATGTCCAAGGTTGGCAATACCTTTGGCTAGAAGACAGGAAGAGGTAGGGTTCTTTCTCCCAACTTTCAGACTAAACACACTATAGAGTATACAGAATATAGTATAGTGTATACACACAATAGTCTGTATACAGACTATAAACCTGTCCTCCCCTGTTCCTAGGATCAGATATCAAGAAAATTGAGACTTATTTAATTATGCTCCTACTGCAATATGTTGGCCCAAGTATTTATTAAGCACTTACTATATGTCAGAAATATTCTTGGCTTTGGGGATTAAAAGAAAATGCATTCAATGAAAATTAATTTAAATTTATACTGAATATTTTCATTTGACTGGAAACAATAACCCTAATTTACACAATTACAACTTGGAATAATGCAAATTTGAATGTGTGGGACCTCTTCACAAGATTCATTATCCCCATGAATTGGAACTGAGCTAGAGCCTTTGCTCTCAAGGAAACTATATTCTATTAGGGATGACAAAATACACATAAATAAGGATATAAAAAAGAAATACAAGCTAATGTGTGGAAGGAAAACTTCATGTAGAAGAGAGTGCTTGAATGAGCTTGAAAAAAATGGGGATTCTGAGATGCAGAAGGGGCCCATTATAAGTATGAAATATAGCCTATAAAAGTACAGCAAGGTGGTGAGGTGGATAGAATGCCAGGAGTGAAGTTAGGAGAATCTGAGTTCAAATCAGACCTCAGACACTTACTAGAAGTGTGATTCTGGGCAAGTCATTTCATCCTGTTTATCTCAGTTTCCCTACCTGTTAAAGGAACTGGAGAAAGAAATGGCAAGATATACTATGTTTTTTTTTTTTTCAAAGAAAAACACAAATGGGGTCACAAAGAGTAGGGTAGAGACTAAATAATAATAGTCCCTATAAAGTCAAAGAGGCAAGATGAAGTGCCTTGAATAAATGAAAGTGAGATATTATGTGTGAGGATCATCAGTTTAGCTAAATCCAGGAGCATATGAAAAGTAATGCATAGAAAGGTAAGTGTGAACCAAGTTGGGTTAGGGGGTTGAATGTCAAACAGGGAATTCTTGGTTTAAATCTGAGACATGATTTAGAACCACTGGAGCCTACAAGGCAGAAGGGTAACTTTATCAGACTTGACTTAAGCAGCTTTGCAGACAATGATCTAGAAAAGGAAAATAACTGAAACAGGTCAATTAACCAGAAAATCTTTACGATAATTCAGGGGATAGGTCCAAACTACTGTGTGAATTGAAAGAACGTGTACGAGGGCAAAAGTGATGATGAAATAGAAATGGTAAATCTTGACTTCTAGCTATTGCGTAGGCTGAGGGAGAGTGGGAAACCAAGGATGACTCCAAGTTTGGGAATACCTTTGGCTAGAAGACACGAAGAGGTGGGATAAATAGCATCAGCATTTTATTTGAGGATCAAAATGTTAAATGATTTTCTTTCAATCACAAAACCAGTGGGTATGTAATGTAGAATTCAAACTCTGGTCCAATAGTCTATCCATTATAACATTCTGTCTCTTAGCAATATCCTTTTTTGTTCCAAGGACAAAAAGACATAAGTGAGAGACCAATAGATGGAAAGTCATTTTGGGAAGTAAAAATGGGGTGTGATTATTATACTTTCAGGATAAAAAGTCTAATTTAAGGGATAGAAGGCCAGTCTTAGAATCAGGAAATTTTCTGATGGTTCTGTGACACTGTGGACTGGTTACTTATCTTTTTACTACCCCCAAGCAACCCCCTAACACTATAAATAATAGGTTGCCACTGGGAGTTGCTTTTTATCGATAAAATTATAGATACAAATTTCACTTCTTTTTTATTATGAATATATATATATATATATGTGTGTATAATGTTCCAACATTTTAAAATTTTCAATTAGTTTACACTGGTCTGCAATTTCTTAAGAATTTTAGATCTGAGTGAGCCTTATGGGTGACACCAATAACTTTACACTCATGAACGTATTCCCTAGTAGAAATCTAATTAGTTGTTTAATTAGTCTTCATGGAATACTGCAATGAACTGCCAATGTAGCATTATCTTCTTTCAAGGCTCATCTCAGAGAATTTATGCAGACAATAACAACTGTGATTAATCCAACATAGACAATATCTACCTACCATTATCTTAGTGACAAGACACCTGTCTTGGAAATTGAAGCTCACTGACTTTGCTGAGAAAATCATATGAGTAGAGTATGAGCACAGTATCGGGGTAAAGAAATCATAATATTTATCCAATTTTCTTTTCATTTATTCAAAATGTAGTCATAGTAGCAACAACAAAGGACAAACATAAATTTCATTCACTTGAATCTCTTAGATCTCCTTTTATTAGGCAAGAGCACAGTAAATGAGGAAAAAAATTAAATATTCTCTCATTTTACACACAGCTTGAAAACCCATTTCAGGAAAAACAAGCTAAGGGCAATTTTATATAGTTCAAATGCAAATGAGTTTGGTTTTTGTAAGTAATACTGCAAAACTAGGTTTTAGTGCCAAGCCTTCAACTATACCTTCGGCTAAAGGCCTTAAAAATGATGTCTCCGTTTTATTTCTTCCTTGTTTCTACCCTTTCTTTCTCCTACCCCTTCTTGTTCTGTTTATTTCCTCTTCCTCCTTCTCATCCTCATCTGTCTTACTTTTCTTTTTCAAATTTAGGAACTCCCATTTTGGAATCTGGTATATATATATATATATATATTTTTTTTTTTTACAAATTCACTAAACGTAATTTGAATTTCTTCAGGAGGTAATTTTATCAATTTAAAATGTTTTGGAGCATAAAAATAAGTTTAAATTAATTGTTTCAAAACAACAAAGTATCATTAAATCAATACACAACAACTATTTTGCATAATGAAATTGTTATTTCAAATTGTCAGAAAAACTTGGGCTCTGATGTAACTTCTGGCAGGGTTGTATGAGGGTAGGAAAATTCACAGGAAACTTATTAAGATTATACATTGAATAGAAGGGAAAGCACTCTATATCATGGGAAAAGTTCCTCACTGTCAGTTCCCTATACAAATGAAATAAGTTTGGTATGTATCTATGTATGTATAAATAAATAGATAGATAGCTAGATAGATAGATATTTAGATAGATAGATAGATAGATAGATAGATAGATAGATTAATGAACAAGCAAATAAAAATAAATGGAAGACTGATCAACCACATACATGAGGACTTTTGTATACATGCATGCACATACACACACTTATACCCACAAATCCATTCTTTATCCAAGAGTCTCTCTTTATATGAGTTTTTTCAGATAGACTTGTTAGCTCCAAGTCAGAAAAAAATCCTGTTCAAAATAGGATTTTGATCATCTACATTAAAATGATACAAGCTGCAAATGAAGGCAATCCTGCCCTTTCTCACAAACTGTACAAACATTTTCAAATGTCTTTCCTCTTTATGAGATCCAGAGAGTGGATTTAATTTATTTATGTTATTTCTATTTTCACTTTCTCATAGGCTCATTTTTCTATGACATTTTCCCTAAAATTCTGTATCTGAGGACATAATTTCTGAGTTACATTCTCAGATGCATTTTGGGAAATTTAACATACTATATGGTTGTAGATAATAAGTCTAATCTATCCATAATTATGTGAAAAAATGTTCCAAATTACTAAAATTTATAGAAGTACAAATTAAAACAACTCTGAGTTTCTACATCATATCTACCAGATTGGTAAAATTGACCCCCCAAAAGAGGAAAATGATAATGCTGAAGAGGCAAAAAGCAAAACAAAACACAGTTGCATTAATGCACTATTGATTGACTATGAACTGGTCCTTCATTTTGGAAAGCAATTTTGTTCCAGAGAATCAATGATGAAATATACTATTAGAGAAAGGGTCAATTAATAGTGTAGATTATATTAATATATGTGTATATGTATGTATATATGTATATGTATGTTTGTGTACATATACACATATCTGTGTGTGAATTTATATACAGTCACTGAAGAAATTTGTTTTACCTGATTATATTTGTTATAAGAAATGTATTTTCTTTTTCCAATGGGTTGGGAAGTGAAAGAAAATAGATTTGTTTTTAATAAAGTGATGAGGGATGCTACAGATAAGCAAAACTAATAATATAGTGACCTGACTATTTTGTTACCAAAATCCCCTCAAAAAGTAACAGTAAATATTTATAATGTTTAAAAAAATTAAATTTTTTTTAAAAAATCCCCAAGCTTTTAAAACTTTTGATACACACACATATATATATTTATGTACATAATATATATAAGAGAAAGGAAAAAAAACAAAAAATATTTATATCTTTCTAACATGGCAAAGAACTGGAAAATAAGGAGGTGCCCATCAACTAGTGAATTGCTGAACAACTTATATGGACATAATGGAATGAGGAAGATGCCAGTTTTAGAGAGATCTAGTAAGATGTATAAAGAACAATTTTTACAATAACTATAGGATTGTAATGACAAAGAGCTTTGAGGCTCATCAGAACTCTGATCAACAAAATGAAGAACCATAATTCCAGTAACTCCAATAAATCTCAAGAGCAAATATCCTGAATCACAGTACAAGAGGAGGGGAAAGAGTTCAGAAGTTCTTCAATACCATGAATACCACCTTCACCACTTGAAGACAGAAATAACAATACTAAAGTATTCTTAGTATTGTGGTATTCTTAGCTATGGTTATAAAGAAACAAATATACATGCATACACATAGCCACAGTGCCTCACTAAATCTTGGAATTTTGCTCTGAAAAGCTATAGTAAATAAAAATCATTGACAGAACATCTGAAAGCCTTAATAAAAATTCTAGTACTTCTCAATGGCTTGTGCTATGGCATTTGCTATCATCAAATATAAGTTCAAGAAGAAAGAAATATTTCACCATCTAGGAATGAATGTTCCAATGACCTAGAGTTGACTCCTTAACAAAGTCACTTGTGAACCAGAGGTAATTCTCTTCTTTTGAATAATTGTGGATAGTTTCTTTTTGAATAAATGACTTTTTTTTAAAATAAATGTGGATACTTGCAAGAACTCTCCCAGGACTATCCATTTCCACTTGTGAACCAGAGATGGAGGGAGAACTTGACCACTATTTGTTCCTAAAAGAAAATGGATCCACAGTTTCATAGTTGCGAGTACTTTTTTCACTAGTAGGATAGTAGCCCACCTTCAGTGATTCTTATCCATACTTCTCATAAATCCTCCATATACAATTCATCTAATACCATGGAAATCATCCTTTAATTCTTTAAATATCCCAAAGCACTATCGCTTTCCTTTTTTTTGCCTTTTATTTTCACTTTATAAATGACCTACCTTCAAAACCTAGATTTACCAAAACATGTGTTACTCTTAGTTTTTATCATAAATAAGAAATTAATACATTCCAAATTCTGGGAGTTTCATAGACTAAAACTTTGTGCAGCTGTAACTTTTATTGACCAGTCTTTAAAATTGATTTATATTTTGGCTACATAATGTTCATACTTGTTAAAAGTTTAATTTGGTCATTAAATGAACTCTATTCTGTTTTCTAAATTTATTACTCAAAGTATTTTTCAGAAGCTGGAAGACTGCACAGTCTTTCCATGGTTAGAGAGTACATGGATATATGAAATATGATCTGGGAATATTAGAGACGTGAAGTATGACCATTCTTAAAACTGAAAATTCCAAATCTTAACTCCTTTGCTCACAATTCCATCTTTTATAGTACTTATTGCACATATAAAAGGAGCAAGAAAATAACATTATTTTTTGGTATTCACTCTTGACTCTTCAAGTACTGGCAAAATTATTTATATAGAAGGCTTCTTTTTCTACCTACAAATGTCTACCTGAAGCATAACGCCGAAGGACAACAAAAGAAGCGAGGATAATTTAAATAGGGGCTTTTCATACTTCCTCTTCCCAGCTGAAGAAATACACAGCCCAGAAAATGGGAGAAATTGAGCTCATTGTGAATAATGAATAAATCACAAGAACTCTGGGGGATTAGAGATAAATTTTCCTTAAATAGTATTTCTTTGCCAAGGATTATATTCACAATTATGTGCAGCAGCATTACATTTCATATTTCTTGGGGAAAAAAAAAACTAAAAAACAAAACAGGCATCTCTACCTGTAGTTCTTTAGATCTTAGATCTACTTTTAAACTAGTCTTTCCCCAGCTGTTTAATTAGATACTAAATCTCAATAAAGGGCAACAATCCAAGTCTAAAAGTCATTTTGGTCCCAGCTAGATTCTGCAAAAAGCAGATTTAATATACCATTTCATAAGACACTGACCTAATAGGAGATGAGTGAGCTATATATAGATTCTGTGAACTCTCTGGTTCTATAAATTTAACTCTCAGCAGTTAATCAAGTTGTGGGACCTTTAGGGCAAAAAAAAAAAAAATCCCATTTTTTTTCCCAGTATTTGGAGATAGTACCCTATCTACTTTACACAGAAATGGGTGAAGTGTCTAGAGTCAATTTCTGAAAACTGGGGTTTATCCAATTCAACAAGAATTTATTGAGCTTCTGTTATATATGGCACTATGCTGACAATGGGATAATGAAAACAAAAATGGACCCTAATCTCATGAAGAGTACAGTATCCTGGGAATATACAATAAGTAACAGAAGTGTATATATATTATAGCTCTAGGGGAAAGAGATAAATAATAACTAGTGAATCTGGAAACACTTTCTATAGAAGATGAAACCTTAGATGAACCTTGAAGGCTCAGACCTCCTTCTGAGGATCAGAGATAAAGAAGGAGTGTATAAAGATATGTAGCCCTTGACTATAATATTGAGCATATGAAAGAAACCAATTTGAAAATGAAAAGGCTAGGAAGATAAGAAGGAACTAAATACAGATATAATCACTGGTCAGTATCTATCAAAATACATCAATATTTTCAAATAATAGCCAAGTGCAAATATACAATATTTTATAAATTGTAAATATACAGTATACAAAAATACAATAGACAGTTGTAAATATAATCTTATACTGTGCTTGTGACTTAACCAAGAATAGGTAACAACAATAAAAAACCAAATTATTCCAGGAAAGTGTTATATAAATATATAAACAAACACTGCTATAATTCCAGAACCTATGATCTAAAAAAAAAAAAAAAAAAAAAAAAGGGAAGAAAGGGACAGGTATATGTCAGGAGCTGAACTTAAACTCAATTCTTCTTGTGTCATTGAGCTTGTTCTGGCATTGATTCATAGAAGGAATGCTCATCTTTATGATTTTTAATAGATAAGAGACCTGGATAGATAGCATTAACATGGGGACATAGATAAAAGTGGGGCTATATTATGATCACTGTTATATTGATATATGGAGTTTGTTGGTATTCAATATTGGAGAATAAACATCACAATATCACTTTGCTGGTATTCTTTAAGTATATATGTGGCTGGAAATAAAAAGGAGATGGGAATAGAGAAAATAATAGGCATTTATTAAGCTCCACTATGAGCTAGGCACTGTACTAAGTATTTTCACAAGTACCTCATTTCATCCTCACAACAACACTTTGAGACAGGGAGTATTATTATACTTTATCATGAAAGAAACTGAGGCGGTCAAATGTTTAGTGAGTTGGCTAAAATTCAAGCCTAATTCAATGATTCAATGATTATCTATTGTATCACTTAACTGCCTGACAACTATTATATCCAACCAGAAGTAACACATATAAATATAAAAAGGGGAAAAATTGTTTTTGTTCAGAATCACTGAAGATTCTACTTTATCCTAATGTTTTATTATATGTGCAAGGGAAAGGAAAATAATCCAGATGTGAATAGTAGTTCCATGATAGCTATAGGGCTCTCCTCTCTTCTCTCTCTTTTCTCTTCTCTCTCTCCTCTCTCTCTCTAAGACTCTGCAGCCAGAAATGAATATATACAAGCAAATAATGTGTCACACTCACACTATATGAAACATCTTCTTTCTTTCTTTACTCTCTGGTAGCCTAATCTATAGTGTCTTAAGATTAATACTGCCTAAAAATAATCCAAGGATTCCTGTGGTTCTTGGGAAGCCAAAATGAATTTAGAAGGAAAGAAATAATCCATCTTCATAAAAAGGTCAAAGCATTAATGAGTAACACTTCTTATCATCCAGAATCTTAGAACAGAACATTAGCACCTCTGTAGAGTCCCTTCGGGCTCTAATTTATTTTCCAAATACATATAAAGACAGTTTTCAGAATTCATTTTTATGTCATTTTATCTTCCAAACTTTTTTCCTCTTCCATACCTTCCCCTTCTCCAAGACAGCAGGCAATCTGATATAAGTTAAATATGTATAATCCTTTTAAACACATTTCCATATTTATCATGTTATGCAAGAAAAATCAGACCAAAAGGGAAAAATCATGAGAAAGAAAACCCAAGCAAACAAACAAGGGTGAAAACAGTATGCTTCAAGCCACATTCAGTTTCCATGGTTCTCCATCTCTGGATGCGGATGGTATTTTTCCATTCCAAATCTATTGGAATTGTTTTGGATCATCATATTGCTGAGAAGTAGCTTTATTTTACAGATGTGAAAATGAGATCCAGAGAAGGAGAATTACTTGCTCTAGATCATATAACTAGTAAGTGGCAAAAATCAGATATTCATATTATCGCTGCTCTTCCTTGTGCATCAAGCTATTGCTTTTTGAGAATCAGGACCGATTGAGCTAAAAAGATATCTCCCTAAAAAAACCAAAAACCTTATGACATATATAAGGAAGTACAATTTCTACCAGACCTCAGTAGATGACTTCCAATAAAAACACACAATGGCAGATTTTTCTGTCTCCTGGAATGAGATATAAGTACATGGTGTCAGAGGTTTCACCTGAAGGGTCATGCATAAATTGGATCCAACATGTTGGTTCTCACAAAGATCTGCATTTTCTTTGTCACTGTTTTCGAAAATTATAGATTTTATGGATTAACCTTTTAGATTAGTTCAGATCTTGGTATATGCTTCTGGCATGACATGGCAGCAATTCCCCATGTCAGGGTCCTCTTCAAGAATGAAGGACAAATAATAACCTCTATGAATAAATTAGGAAGAGGACTTAACTGGAATGGCCAGTATCTATTAACATTTTTTTTTCTTTTTTCTTCCTTCCCTCTATCCACATCCTGTATCATATCTGTTCCTGTAGTTGTTCTGTCACAAGCAATATAAATTTTGATCTCTGAAACTTCCTAAGATATCTGGGGATTTACGGGCTAGATTTCTTTCTTAAAGACCACACCTTAAATCCAATAACTGGGTCTCTCTTTCACCAACAATAGGACCAGGCCAAGCTCCAATAGGTCACTATTTGGGTCCTGATTGGCTGAGAGGGAAAGAACCTAGCAATT